>NC_056603.1:15026920-15326920 GCF_018340385.1 Cyprinus carpio | reverse complement strand
TTTATAAAGGGTCGTGTGATGCATGGTCATGGTTTATCACTTTCATGAATATAATTTAACATAGCTTATTACAAAACCAGTTTAGTGAATCAGTAACTGTTCGTGATAGGACCTGGGTGTGTTCCCCCATTCTCTTATGTCTTATGGGTGGAAACATTTATCAGAAGATGCAGTGAAATTCAGCTCATGCAGTACATAGACCTTTGAAGTGACCTTTTAAATCAGGAATCCCCATATTTTAAGTGACGTGACATACAGCCAAGTATGGTGACCCATACTCAGAATTTGTGCTCTGCATTTAACCCATCCAAAGTGCACACACACAGCAGTGAACACACACACCATGAACACACACCCGGAGCAGTGGGCAGCCATTTATGCTGCGGCGCCCGGGGAACAGTTGGGGGTTCGGTGCCTTGCTCAAGGGCACCTCAGTCGTGGTATTGCCGGCCTGAGACTCGAACCCACAACTTAATTACTCAATTTGTTGAGTATTTTATAAAAATAATATAAAATACATGCATACACAAGTTTGGTTTTTCATTACAGTATGAAAATAAACTGTGTGTGCCTGAATATTCATTTGCAAAATGACTAAAGTAATATTTAAATTCAAATTAAGATTTTTCAGTCTGCCATTTAATGAAGCAAGTTAACAACATACAAAAGCGTAATTTTTCACTGAAATAATGATTCTTGTTAGGACAATGAATCAGTGCTTACAACTATTACTTCTGATGCAAAATTAGTTTTTGTCTTGTGACCAGAACGGATGGAAATCACTCCTATGTGATTCCACCCTGTTTTCTGATAACACATGTATGTTTATGATGCCTGTAAAAAGAGGCTCCCTGTGAATGATGTTCCAAATCAGGTCCAGCCCATGCAGCAGAGTGAGCCACTAAAGCTAGATGAGAGGTCAACCCCCTTCTAAATTATTCTAAAGTATTTGACTAAACTGATAAAAAAGAAGATAATTTCAAACCTTTTTTCTTCACATACTTCAGTAGATCGTTTGAATATTAGATACATAAGATCTGTATACTTTGATTAGTACGCCATTAACACACATCAATTTACATAATGTTTAACAGATTTGAATATGCATACTGATCTGTTAAGCATTTTATTATGTTTGTTAATACTGTAAAGTGTTACTGAATCATCTGAATACGTGATGTAGCCTCCCAATGGAAATGAGCTGATTTGTCATTTGTTAATGAAAACTGAAGATCTTGAACTATTACTTTTTTTCCCCCAGATGTTAAATATAGAACTGTTTGCTTAAAGACACTTTAATTAATAAAGGGATTTGGCTTAAAGAAGTTTCGCTCAAGTTTCAAAATGTGAAATGTTATTTTGCAACTGAAACCTTTGCATCTGTTTGCTTAGCTGATTAATCATTTTTTTAACGTAAAAGCATTGGAGGTTAATGGTATTACAGTCAAGGAAGGCACACAGCTGGGAAAAAAATTTAACAAATGTATTGTACCTGCATTCATGTATGGACATGACCAATGAGTGTGGTTCAGTTCATATGACACTACAATAAGGTTACACCTAACCTTTATTATGAAATAACTATTTTTACAGCTTTTATAAATATATGGTAATGGTCATTTTTAGATATACTGTTATTTATTGTTAATTACTGTAAGGAGTGTTCCTTGTACAAAATTTAAATGTTAAAAATGTAATTTAATATACACTATCATTCAGAGGTTTAAAGGATGCAAAATAAAAGGTAAAAAATAAAGAAATATTACTTTTTATACAGCAAGGATGCATTAAATTATCAAAAGTTACAGTGCAGACATTTGTTTCAAATTATTTCTATTGAAAATAAATGCTGTTCTTTTAAACTTTCTCTTTCTTAGAATCCAGTAAAATATGTATAACAGTTTCCATTATACATATTAACATATTAAATATATTAAGCAGCACAACTGTTTTCAACACTGACAATAAGAAATAACACCTAAAAATTACAATTTAAAACAAATTAACATACAACGCTATCTCACGACCAATTCGTACGTATTTTACGAGGTGGCTAATTCGTACGAATTTGTACGACCTCACTCGTACGATTTCATACGATTTGCCTAGACCCCAGTGACGGGGTAGGTTTAGGGGCGGGTTTTGGTGTAGGTAATTCGTACAAATCATACGAATGTGCAACTCGTAAAAATACGTACGATTTGGCAAAAAACGTATGAATTTGTACGAGTGTGGTCGTACGAATTCGTACGAATTAGCCACCTCGTAAAATATGTACGAATTGCCGTGATATATTAAGAACAATTACAGGAATAAATTACATTTTAAAATATATTAACATAGAAAACTGTTATTTTAAACATTTTTTTCTGTTTTACTGTATTAACTTTTGTATGTAAAAATTAACATTAAAAAGATAATAAATGCTTGTAGTATTTTTCATTAGCTATTGCATTACGTATGTTAACTTGTAGGTCTTTTTTCTTACACATAGAATTTTTTATCTATTCTTGTATGTTGAAAGCTTTTTATTTTCATCGCCCAAAACGTAAATTGCTTAATCCCAGGAAACTACACTGATAAAATAATTTAAACCTTTGTCCCATGGTAGACTATGGTAGATTACAGTCCTCTGAGTCATGACTATACCAAAACCTCCTCACTGTTGCTATTGATAAATCGCATGATTTAATGATCACCTTTACACACCATCACTATGTTCACACAGTGAGTCAAATAAACACACATAATGTACAGACTCCTTTAATTAATCACTTACTTAAATCTGTCTTCCCATGCAGATCCTGCTGTTCTTTGAATGCTATTCTCTGTTTGTTCTGCAAAAATAATGTTTATATCATCATATATCTTAGAAATTCTCTTCAAAACTGCCTCCCACACTTTGTTACTCATCTGTGTATAATCTCAATAATAATCTCACATCAAAGAACATTTGATTGTTTTTATTTTAATTTAATTTTATTTTATACAAAAACGTAGGACTTAAATAATTGCTTGTCTTTGTTTTTTCCATAAAAAATGTTCCTCTAATATAGACATAATTATAAACATTAGATAATAGATGCCAATATCATATGGCTTGTACTAGGATGTCTAAAGCATATCCTACATTTTCTCAAATTCAAATGAATTTTGCCCCACTCATCTTTGCAGCATTGCTTCTGCATAGCAACACCATAGCAACAACCCCTGGTACTCTAGCAATCTATCTATCTATCAAACTTTAAGCTTTTGAAAATACTTTAAACTTCAAACTATTTCAGACTGAAAAAGTCACTTTAAACATTTAAAACTTTTAAAAACTTTTTAAACTTAAACTTTTTAACTTTTTAAACTTCTTAAACTTTTTCAAACTTTCTGGTCAGGCTTTCTCAAGCCAACTTAAAGTTTGTCTTGACAAACTTTACTCAGGATCCTGTCACATCTCAACTGTATTTAGCAACTGTATCAAATGTTGATCTTTTTCTGTTTATTCAGTATCACTGTGGAATGATGAATTTTGCAATTGTTGAAACAGCCTTATAAACCCAGATTTATAAGTAGTTATGTTTGCTTCGTGGGGTTCATCCAGGGTGTCTGGTTCTCCTGACACAGCCTTAAGACACACCTAAATACTTTAGACTAGAAATCTGAGTAAAATTCTGTTTATAGAGTATATTAATACTTTCTTAATACTGTAAACCTATAGAAGGAAAAACATGAACACGTCTGTTATATGCTATCTGGAACAAGAAATGAAGAATTTAGAATTAGTCAAGAACAACCTTTTGATTACAATGAAGATAAATCAATCTGATGATCTGCTGAAAATAACATTAAAATAGGATTGAATTGCTTATTAATGCTGATAGTGGACAGATTTTTTATTTATTACAAATACACAGGTACAACATACTAATATAATAAAAATAGAACAGAATTGATATAGAATAGATAATAGAATGTAGAATAGAATTCATTACTGCACAGTACAGAATATAATTCATAGATTATAGAATAGACCATAGAATTACTGCACAGTATAGAACATAATTTATAGATTATAGAATAGATCATATAATGTAGAATAGAATTCATTACCACACAGGATAGCTTGACATACACTGTGGGACAGTTACATTACAATATTGCACAGTAACTCTTTATTTTAAGGTGTCCTTGTTACACATATTACAATAGTAAGTACGTGTAACAACAATAAATTATGCATAACTATATGCAAGTAATCCTAACCCTAAACATAGTAACTGCATGTAGTTAATTATTACTCAGTACTTAAATGTATAATTACACTATAACAAGGACACCTTAAAATAAATATTGCACTCTTAAAAATAAAGGTTCTTTATTGGCATTGATTTTTTCACAGAAGTTCTTTATAATGTAAAAATGTTCTTAAAAGATTACACATGCACACACATTGTTCTTTCAAGAACTGCTCCCAGAAATTTTCATCTTTGTTTTTAAGAGTGTAAGTGTAAGACTATACAATATACAATAATGTACAAGGTAGAGTACAATATCAAACCATATACAGTGCCGTATACAAACAGTACATAAACTGTGATATAGTATAGACAGGTTGTAGTGAAGGTAAAGAATGATAGTTTAAGATACTTAATTTGACAGTGTGTTACATAAACATATAGTCCCCATCAAGCTAGCTTCTAAACTCATGGACCTTGGCCTGAATTCTTCACTATGCAACTGGTTTCTGGTGAGCAGCTTCAAGTACCTTGGTGTAAACATCTCCGAGGACCTGACTTGGACTACCCACATTCAAACCCAGGTTAAGAAAGCCAGGCAAAGACTGTACCATCTGCGTCAGCTGAGGAAATTAAGGGTCTCACCAGCAAAGCCTGAAAACTTTCTATTCAGGGGCCATAGAAAGTGTATTGACTCACTGTATCTCAGTATGGTATGGGAATAGCTCCAGTCAAGACTGCAAAGCCCTGCAGAGAGTTGTGTGCTTAGCTGAGCGCATCTCAGGGTCTGCTCTCCCCTCTCTGCAGGACATCTACCTCAAACGCTGCAACAGCAGAGCTGTTAAAATCATTAAGGACACAAATCACCCTGGTAACTCTCTTTTCATTTTGCTGCCATCTGGTAAGCGCTTCCGTAGCCTGATGGCAAAAACTGAGAGACTTAGGAGGAGCTTCTTCCCCCACGCCATCAGGCTCCTTAACTCAAACTCAGTCTCTTAAACTCTACATGACTTCACTTAATTATCAGTAAGATACTGAATATACTGACACTGAAACTTGCACACAGCAATTTCTATAATTTTTATTTTTATTTATTTACTGTTACCTCTATTGCTGCTATGTAAATACCCTGTACAACCTGTTTGCACATTCTCCTCTTGTACATTCCTGCTCCTACAAGTCTACAGTATACTGTCCTGCACAATTTTGTTTTTAAGCGTCTTATTTTATTCTTATTTTTTTTATCTTACTTTTTCCATATCATTTTTTTTTTTTTTGTATAATTTTCTTCTGTTTGTGTTCCTTAATAATTGCTCTGTCCATGGAGCGGACCTGACTTACATTTCACTGCTGGTCAAATGCTCCCCATATAACCATGTATGTGACAAATAAAAATCTTGAATCTTGAAATCTTGAAAACTTGAAAACTTGACAGCCATTGGAAAGATGTAGTTCTTAACCGGGATGTTTTGGCTGTGATGGTGTGATGGATGTACAGGTATTTCATGAGTACCTGTGATCTTTGAGGCTCTGGTGACAAGTGTTCAGGTTTTGCTTCATTAGAGTATACTTTCTATAATGGCATTGAAATAACAGACTAGTGGCAGTTGTTTGATGAAGAGCAGTCTCTGATATGCTTTTCTATGCTGTAGATGTTGGTTTCCATGATTTAATTGAGTCTGTCATGGAAATTTGTTGTTTGTTGATGGCTGTTGTCATCATGTAAATGTCTAAAGTCCACAACAATCGTTTTATTTTGTTGATTGGTTGTTTGATTTTTACATGTTTTTCATTGAAACTTATCACTGACATGCCAGGGACTTATTCTGTCCACATCAACATGATATTGTGTCTCACAGTTTGTGGAAATAATAAATCCTTTTATAGGGTCTCAAGTAAAAAATAAAACACTTATCTTTTCATAACACACACAAAAAGATCCTTTAAATAAGCCTGCATCTTTAACTAAAATGACCACCATGAAACTGAAATTACTGAAGATTTTCTGTTCAAACAATTGTCTTTCAAACAATATGTGGTCTACTGAGAGTGTTAAAGATACGTCATTTACAGAAACATCTGATATTTAGATTCTATTGGTAGTCTTTGTAAAAAGTTGTAAACTTTTAATTGGCATTGCATATGGATATGAGAGTTGTGGTTGCCAGCAACAAAACTAAACAATGTACTTGTGAAATCTGGGTAGAGTGCATTGATCTTTGTACAAAGAAGTCCACTTGACTGAGCTGTTGCATGATACTGTGGGTGTGGTTTTGATTTGGTCTGCCCTGTTGTAAGGTTGTTTGACTTTCTAGAATAGTTTTGTCATGACTAATGCAGCATATTGCTGGTGACCACTGTTATTATTGGTCCATCCAGGTCAAATGCTGACTCACTTTCATCGTCATTGTTTGATTCTAGCTACTGTGCTATAACATAGACAGATATCTATTGTTTGGTCTTGACTGATAAATTGTGTAGAAGAAAGCATAAATCTTTTTATGTAAAAAGCAGGGATTCCCTTATTATATGAAACACTTACTGTATAAAACACCTTAATCATGGAAGGGAATAGAAAAGCTAATTCAAAGAATAGATAGGCACTGATTCAAAGTCATCAGTTTAAAGACACCTACATGACTCTTTAGTAACAAACATGACTAGTTGTGCTGTTAGTTGCTATTATTTGTTATGTGAGAATAACAATGGTTGCACTCCAAGGATTCCAAACAGATTATATTGATCATAGGGCGTAACCTCAAATGTGACATTATTTTGAATATATAGCTCCTCTAATATAGACATAATTATAAACATTAGATAATAAATGCCAATGGCTTATACTAGGATGTCTAAAGCATATCCTCCTTTTTCTCAAATTCAAATGAATTTTGGCCCAATTATCTTCAAAGCAAAGCTTCTATTCATTAATTCATATATTCACATTTTTCAGGATCCTGATATTCATCATAGGGCATAAACTCAAATGTGACTTTATTTTAAATATATGTGACCCTGGACCACTAAATATTGAGAAAATCGCCTTTAAATGTTGTCCAAATGAAGTTCTTAGCAATGCATATTACTAATCAAAAATTAAGTTTTGATATATTTACAGTAGAAAATTTACAAAATATCTTTGTGGAACATGATCTTTATTTAATAGCCTAATGATTTTTGGCATAAAAGAAAAATCAATAATTTTGACCCATACAATGTATTTTTGGCTATTGTTACAAATATACCCCAGTGACTTAAGACTGGTTTTGTGGTCCAGGGTCACATATAGCTAGTAAAGTTGTCAGTAAAGTTGAAGATATAAGCACTTCCGGAAAGTATTCACAGCGCTTCATTTTTTCCTCATTTTAGCCTTATTCCAAAATTGATTAAATTAATTATTTTCCTCAAAATTCTACAAACAATACCCCATAATGACAACGTGAAAGAAGTTTGTTGATATCTTTGCAAATTAAAATTTTTTTTAAAAAAAATAAATAAAAAATAAAAAATCACACGCACATATGTATTTACAGACATTGCTCAATACTTTGTTGAAGCACCTTTGGCACCAACAGCCTCAAATCTTTTTAGGTATGATGCAACAAGCTTTGATCATCATCATTTGGCAATTATTTACCATTCTTCTCCTTGCCTCCTTGCCTCTTCTCCTCTCAAGCTCTGTCAGGTTGGATGGGGGCCCGATGCAGTTTCCTCCAGAAATATTTGATTGGGTTCAAGCTCAGGCTGTGGCTGGGCCACTCATGGACATTCACATAGTTGTCTATAAGCCACTCCTGCTGTGTACTTAGGGTCATTGTCCTGTTGGAAAGTGAACCTTCTGCCCAGTCTGAGATTCTGAATGCTCTGGACTGGGTTTACATTAAGGCTTCAGTCTCAATATTTTGGTGCAGTGAGCTTTTCTTCTACTCTGACAAGTCCATCAGTCCCTGCCACTGAAAAACAGCCCCACAGCATGAGGCTGCTACCAGCACACTTTACTTTTGGGATGGTATTCTGCAGGTGATAAGCAGAGCTGGTTTCCTTCAAGCATGATGCATAGAGTTTAGGTTCATCAGACCAGAGAAAATTGTTACTCACAATCTGAGGATTGAGTTTGGCCACACTGCCATAAAGCACAGATAGGTGGAGTGTTGCAGTGATGTTTCTCCTTCTGTAGGTTTCTCCCATCTGCATATATGATCATGGAGCTCAACTTGAGTGACCATCAGTGTCTCGGTCACCAGTCTAGACATGGCCCTTCTCCATCAGTTGCTCAGTTTGGCCAGGAGGCCAGCTCTAGGAAGGGTCCTGTTTGTTTCAAACTTCTTCCATTAAGGGTAACAGTGACTACATGCTTCTGTGACCCTTCAGTGCAGCAGAGATTTTTCTGCACCCTTCCTCAGATCGGTGCCTTGATACAATCCTGTCTCGGAGGTCTACAGACAATTCCGTTGACTTTATGGCTTGGTTTGTGCTTTGACATGCACTGTTAACTGTGGGAGCTTATATAAACACGTGTGTGGCTTTCCAACTCATGTCCAACTGAATTTACCACAGGTGGACTCCAATCAAGTTGTAGAAACATCTCAAGGATGATCAGTGGAAACAGGATTCACCTGAGCTCAAGTTTGAGCTCAATTTTGAGTGCAGTGGTAAAGGATGTGAATACTTATGTACTTGTGATTTTTTTCATTTTTTGTTTTTAATAAATTTGCAAAGATTTCAAACAAACTTCTTTGATGTTGTCATTATGGGGCATTGTTTGTAGAATTTTGAAGAAAATAATAAATTTAATCAATTTTGGAATAAGGCTAAAATGAGGAAAAAATGAAGCGCTGTGAATACTTTCTGGATGCTGTAACAATGCAGATTTTGGCATTTCTGTGGTATTATTATACCTCCACCTACTGGACTTTGCCTGAAACATACATGCTTGTTACAGTCATGGCCAAAAGTTTCAGCAGTAACAAATTTTGTGTTTTGCAGAATTTGCTACTTCAGTATTTGTAGATTATTTTTCCACATGTTTCTATGGTATACTGAAAAACAATGATAAGTATGGTATAAGTTTTAAAGGCTTTTATTGGCAATATATATATATATATATATATATATATATACAGTGAGTCAATATTTACAGTGTTGACACTTGTTCTTCATAACCTCTGCAATTCACTCTGTTATGCTGGATGTTAGCTTCGGTTGAAAAGCAACCTCACACATGAAGCTCAGGATGCTTCACTGTTGGCACATCACATGACTCATGGTAGCGTTCACATTTTCTTCTCTAGATAATTGATTTTCCAGATGTCCCAAACAGTCGGAAAGGAGCTTCATAAAAAAAATAAATAAAAAAAAAACACTTTGCACAAGTTTTCTGCTGTCCAATCCTTGTACTTCCTGCAGAATTTCAGTCTGTCCTTGACGCTTTGAATGAACACCACAACAGCTTAAAAAGCAAACTTTGCAAAACGCAAAATTTATGTCACTGCCAAAACTTTTGGCCATGACTGTACTTCTTAGTGCATTTATCGTTTTGAGGAAGTGAAAACTGCACGATTTGAAGTCATATGTCAGAAAAGTGCGCGAGGTATGTTTGTATATGAAAGACATGCTGAATCCAACAAGCAACGACATGACTTGTACCCATATGGTGTGGGTGCTGAAATACTGAAAAGAACTTTTGGCATTGACTGTACTTCATAACAGCAAGGAGAGAAAAAATATCACATTGTAGTTTTTTTAGGTGCAAAATTTTTTACATAGCATACTGCACCTTTTCCAAAAGGACAGCTATAAGGAATGTGTGCATTTGTGTATTTTTTCAATCGAAAAATAAAAGAAAACAGCCACAAAAATGGAAGACATTTCTGTATTTTTAAGTTGTCTTAACACGACACACAGACAGAGTTTAATTAAATAAGTATAAGGGCAAATCTGTAATCTTCTCAAGAAAAAAAATAAGGTGCCAAATGGGTTTTACTAATCTACGCATTCAAAGGTGAGGTGGATAAAGGCGAGACGTCTCCTCGTTTTGAAACCAACAATCCGGATAAAATAGATCTGTTTGGGTTCAGTGAAGCCCTGGGCTCGCGAAGTTTCCATGACGTGCGCTCGTAATTTTTAGACATTCCAGAAAATAAAAACTTAATTTAATAAAACAAACGGTTTAATCAAATCACTGAGTAGTTTATTATAGTGGATAGTTTATTCGTACTATCTGCCTTAAGTTACACTGAAACAAACCGGTTTATTAATTAATTAAAACCCAAAAAAATTAGAATGGGGGGAGGGCATCTGGCAACCAAATCCATCATGTGACGTTCTGTTTGGTTAAACGAGAAAGTAGGCCAGTGCCTGTTTGCTGGAGGTCCGCGGAAGCTGCATTTGTCCTCTTAGCATCCATTAACGGTACGATTTATACCTTCATTAAACTCAAATGCAAATAATTATTACCAAGATCAATGTGGAAATTAGTTCATTGTCAAAATAAAATAGCATAGGCCCATTAACAATAACATTGGCGTGCATTTTAGTTAGTAAAAGCAAGATGGGTTTAAGGTTTTTTTTTTTTTTTTTTTTTTTTTTTTTTTTTTTTTTGCGCGGAGCGTTTGCAATTTAATAAAGTTACTTTATTCAAGTAGTTGTTGTTCCGGTACGTCAATAACAAAGGAGGAAGTTAAAAAACGTAGTTCCGGCGCTGCGATGGCCGAGTGGTTAAGGCGTTGGACTTGAAATCCAATGGGGTCTCCCCGCGCAGGTTCGAACCCTGCTCGCAGCGAGAATTTATCGTTTTGAGGAAGTGAAAACTGCACGATTTGAAGTCATATGTCAGAAAAGTGCGCGAGGTATGTTGGTATATGAAAGATATGCTGAATCCAACAAGCAACGACATGACTTGTACCCATATGGTTTGAGTGCTGAAATACTGAAAAAAACTAACATTATTGCTGGCAAGTGACATCGTCTCAAGCATACCGCAATTCATATTTAAACTTTTAAACAATTATTGCAATTGCTAATGTAAAAACGAAAGTGCATGTAGGCCTAGATAGAATGTTTTCTAAGCTGTTTTATTATGAAAATCATGCATGTAAATGAAGAAGACATGTCCGTGTGACTTACTTTCTCCCTAAACTTAATAAAAATCAAATTTATTTTACTGTTTTCCCCCGTCAATCTGCAATGAAAATGCAACTTCAAAACACGAAGGGTTAATTTGATTGAGCTGCCAGGATAGCTGGACCCATTCCAACTCGTCTTCGATATAATTAGACGAGCTTTCGCAGTCGCTTTGAGAGACTGACAGTCAGACCCCGACACTGTCACCCGAGGACAGCTGTAGATCCCAGCTCGAAATACAGTAAGCAGAATGGAAATATAATTGTAATCTGCACACGGTTTCCATTTTCAGGGAAACGAAATGTAGGCTATCTGCGGTTTTGCATCTGTTTTGCCAGGTGTCAACTTCCTAACTCATACCCGCAATTTGCATAAAGATGTCTGGATTGGGGAAGCTGCGCGTCGCTGTGATCGGAGCCGGTGCTGCGGGACTCTGCGCGGCCCGCCACCTTCTCTCCCGCCGGGACACTTTCGCGACACCTGTGGTGTACGAGCTCACCAAGAATATCGGAGGAACCTGGGTCTATGAGGAAAGAGTGGGATGTTACGACAATGGCTTGCCGATTCACAGCAGCATGTACAGGGACCTCAGGTGAATTTAGAAGTGTTTATTCTTTTTATGGCACTAATGTAACTGAAATACTTTATATTTATTTTTTATTAAATATTAAGTGTCAGTATGTTTTGTAACCATCTTACTACATGCCATGTGATACGGACTGTTGCTTATTGAAATATACTGTAAAACAACTTTTTTATTTTATTTTTACTTATTCTATTTATGGACTGTTCGTGAAATATCAGTAGCTTGTGATATATTTCAAAATTTTAATGCAGTATTGTGGCTTTATAATGGTTTGCCATGTATTCTTCCCACTTGCTAGAACCAATATTCCCAAAGAGGTGATGTCTTTCCCTGACTTTCCTTTTGCAAAGCATCTACCCTCTTTTGTCCATCACACCGAGGTACGGAAGTACCTTGAGCAGTACTGTGATCATTTTCGCCTGTGGGACCACATACAGGTGAAAAAGATAATATTTGTAGCCCAGTTCTTACATTTTTTAAATGCTCACACCTCTTTGTTCATGTTCAGCATTTCAGGTAAATTCATGCTCATTGCATAGTTTTGACAGATAATTATTAATTGCACTGTTTATGACCAGTCTGTCAAAGTGACTAACTTGTTAAAAAAAAAAAAAATTCACATACCTTATCTTTACTGTACATTTATGATCAGTCTGTGGGATTGTGGAAAACTACTAGAGAATTAATGGTGGCCAGTACAAAGGACTGAATGTTGCTGATGCATGTTGCTGTTGCTTGATAACTATCAGTCTGAATGTCAAAAAGTATAGATAGGTGTATTTCTCTCTTCCAACAAGTTTGGCACCTCAGTGGCTTCAGTGACCCCAGTAGATGTGAAGGGTGGGTGGAATGGGTTGGCTTGGGATGTCACCTCCAACAATGGTGTAGACCACAGCAAGTCCACTACAGAGAGATTTGATGCTGTTATGGTGTGCAATGGGTAAGTATACAGCAAAATGAGTGAAACATTCTATGTAAAACCTTCCTATGTGCAGCTATAGTTAAAAGGTACATGGTTAGATCAATAAGGCCATTGAGTGCAGTGGATTAAACAGTAACTAATGATGCAATAAAACTGTATTGCACTTTCACTTATACACGGTGCCAGTTTACTAGGCTACGATTTCATTGCATAATCAGGTGAAAAAATTGATTATAAAAAATTGAGTCTTACAAACTAAATTATGTGTGTTTATTCCAGACATTTCTATGACCCCTACATCCCTGCAATACCTGGACTGGAAAAATTCAAAGGTTTTCCCTTCCTTAAATTATATAATCTGGTTTTACTTGGCAAAGTAAATCAAAAGAATCTGACATCTTTAAAAGCAATTATCTGTGTACTTGGCAGCAAAATACCTTTGAAATTAGCTTAGACTTAAAAATTCCTAGGCGTTCTTTGCTGTTGCAACATGTTATCAGTTTATCAGTCAGAGTGAGGATCTACTGACAAATGCTTTAGATCGAACCATGGCTTTGGCTGGAAAGTAGACCCAGTTTCGGTTAATCATTAAATGATTTAACATTCATCATTATGTAAATTAAGTCAAATTAAGTTAAAGCTTTATGTTCCTTTTGATGTTGAGTCTTTGTTATCCATTTCATATAGTGCATGCTTGCTAAAGGATTGCAGTTTTAGTAATTGTTGTTATTACTTTAAAACGTGACAAAAAAATATAGTGCCTTGCACACTGAAAATCATTCATAGGGGCGTACATGAAAGTATACTACTAGAAAATATACTGTATAAAGCATGTATTAGTCAATCAACATTCATCAGGCTTAAGGGGAAGCTTGAAGAAGGTTGATTGACCAAAACATTGCTGATTAATATTTTTGGTGATGATGTAAGTTTGAGTAGCATGTGGGATTTAAATATTTTCTAGTTATTCTATAAAATGTTGTATTTTGCATGTTTTTAGGAATGCTGATGCACAGTCATGATTATCGTAGTGCTGAACCTTTGGCGGGAAAGTCAGTGGTGCTGCTGGGAGCTGGTCTCTCTGGACTAGATATTGCCATGGAGCTCTCCAGTGTTGATGCTCAGGTCTTTCACAGTATTAAATTGTTTAGCTATTTGTAATGCTGCATTTTTACATTTTAACATGCTTGAAAACACTACATGAATTTTGCCCAGATTTTTGGCTCAATTTACAGTCTGGAGAAGCTGACACTAGTTGCTGAAAGTCAGAGCCAGTCTGCAGATTTGAGTTGACAGATTTCATAGACAATGGCATGGTGTATGATGGTCACAGACTCTGAATTTTTAGGCACAGACTATGAATCTATCCTGTTGAAGGATATCAAACATGTTTGATATTTTGAGCCAATTTTTGAACTATTTTCATTTGTCACACATCTCCTAGCAACAAGGCATGTGATTCTGCATGAGTTTGTTGTTTTCTGAATGACTTTAAAGTCTGGTAGCGTGGGAATCTCAATCATTTAGTGTATGATGGCCAGTCTTTCCTCTGTGACTATTTGCAAAGTTGTTTACAAAGTTTACAATGCCTAGTTTTTTAAAATCTGTTCAGATTATAAAACAACTGTAGTGTATTTTAGATCCTTCAGTCATTTAACTTGTGTCCTCCAGATTTTCCTCTGTAACAATTTACGTATACTACCTTATGCTTACCATCCGAAGTATTTCATCTGGAATTCCTTGTTTACTTTGTACCATTATTGACCTCCAGGTCATCCTGAGTCATGGACAGCGGCCGTTGACCTGCCCCCTTCCTCCAGGAGTCCAGCAGGCTCCTCCAGTAACCTCTGTACTGGAAGATGGCACTCTAGAGTTCAAAAATGGGGAGAGAGCCAAGCCAGAGGTGTTCCTGTTTTGTACAGGCTACAACTTCACCTTCCCATTCCTGGATAAGAAAGTGGGTGTAAAAGTGCAGGAGCACCTCGTCTGGCCTCTCTATAAGTTCCTAATACCTCCAGCCTACCCTTCACTCTTTATAGTGGGCATCTGTAGAGCTATATGCCCCTTCCCACATTTCCATGTTCAGGTTAGTTGCAAAGCAAATAATATTTTGTTTAAGGAAATATGTGTCACTGAGGTACTTCTCAAATTTCCCTTACATCTCCAAATTGCTTCCTCACATTTATCCCCAGTCTCAGTTTGTCCTGTCCGTGTTGGATGGTTCTTTCCGCCTGCCATCCCGGGAGGAAATGGAGAAAGACATTGAGCTGGACATTGCGGCCCGTCGTGCCCGTGGAATTGCCACCCGCCATATCCTTAAACTGGATTCTGAGCAATGGGCCTACAATGACGAGCTCGCTCATCTGGGGGGATTCAAACCGCTCCCACGCTATTGGAGCAACCTGTATGAATCCAACAAGGTGTTCCGTGCCCGAGACATGCTTAATTACAAGACCTACAACTACACTGTCCTGGATAACATGGAGTGGAAGGTGCATGATTTGCATGGCCAGCAGCTGCAGAAGCCTCTGGCTGTTAAATAACAAATGTAAGATGTGATGGGAAAAAAATACACCATCATTAAGGTGCTACAAGAATATGCCAGTGTAGCAAGTACAATTAGGATATTAACAAATTGTTCAGTACTAATATGTTTTGCAATTTCTTTTATTTTAATATTTAACCGTACTGTTATTTCTATGAGATGAGCCCCTATAGAACATTTCTAAATTAAATATCTTTCTAATCTAGTTGTTTGTGATAAGCTGCTTTTTAAATAATAAATTTATGCATTTAGCAGACGCTTTTTAATAAACCATAAATGAACATAAACAGTATGCACTTAGTGTTTTAAAGGATGAATTCATGTCATCATCTAAAACTTGCCATCAACACCAGAGATTCACAACCAAAGGTACAAGCACAATAGTCAATGAATGGTCAGTTTTATTCAATAATTATACCACACAG
The DNA here is from genome assembly GCF_018340385.1 of Cyprinus carpio. Lineage (NCBI taxonomy): Eukaryota > Metazoa > Chordata > Actinopteri > Cypriniformes > Cyprinidae > Cyprinus > Cyprinus carpio. The sequence continues at coordinate 15,311,094 of NC_056603.1, read as the reverse complement.
AGACAAAAGGCACCGCTGGGATTCGAACCCAGGATCTCCTGTTTACTAGACAGGCGCTTTAACCAACTAAGCCACGGCGCCTCGTGGCGACGCCATGAAATTTTGATACTAAGAATATCTCATATCAGCTATTAATAAAACTATTGAACTATATAAAGCTATTGAACTCATTCCTGTATTAAAAACATTTGGACGTTGAAATGTCCCACGCTAACTTTTCCGTAATTCTGATTCACGCTGACATATGAGCCTTCTAAATACACACACACACTCTTTTTAAGCAATTTATGAGTGTTAAATATATTTCATTATGTAACGTTAACTCTGCCGGTTTTGATGCAATACACAATTCAGAATTTCGACCATGGAGCTCCGTGAAAAGCAACTGTATTACTGCGGTTGTTTATATAACTCACGAAGCTAATGCTAATAGTGCAAAACAGCGACTAAATCTCCAGCCACACGGTGGCAGCGCGTCCTACGCGACCAAGAGCGAGCGTAACATGGACGTACTGGAAATTTTAAACAGCGAAGACTGTTGAAATCGCGATTAACCAATGTGCCGTGCGTGCATACACTCACAACTGATACAATGCAGACACACCATCCAAGCTCAATTCTGAGTCACTGTGGTTTTTCAATGTAAGTAACTTTCACTGATGTCGCCATCCCAGAAATGGGGTATACCAGGGAGATAAGGAAAGACCACGAATTATTCATTCAACTGGTTCAGCAACAGCATCGTTCAGGAATTTCGTGCTCTCATTCTTTCACATTCTGTTTATTCACCGGCGCTCTGTTCTTTATGGAAGCTTGACTCATCAGAAGAAAGTGATGGGGTTCACCTCAAACTTTTATGTCACATGGCCAAAAACTAAAAGGTAATGCTACACAGGTTAAAGCACAGACTCTCGCCGCTCCAGATGTGTTATTATTACATTAAACATCATATTTAATGATTGTTAAATTCTTTTTGAAATCTGATTCTTTTAGGCATAATCCCCAGATGCGTGTAGCTACTGCTTCCAGATGTTTTTACTCATCTATTCTGTACTATCCCACTCTGCTGTTCTTCTCTACACATTTTTCTAATTTCAGTCCAAGCCACTGGTTTTCCAAGTGATGTAATATCCTGTATACCACAATGTCCCAGAGGTACAGTCATGACTTAAAATTTCTATGCATCACACATGGTTGTGTTTTACTTAGACTATTTTTAGCTATAATATATTTAGATATCAAAATCAGTTATGTGTAATGTTGAAATTCATGTTGATGAAATATTAATGAAATTCAAAGTAAACTATATATATATATATATATATATATATATATATATATATATATATATATATATATATATATATATATATATATATATATATATATAACCCTGGACCACAAAACCAGTCATAAGGGTCAATTTTGAGATTTATACGTCATCTGAAAGCTGAATAAATAAGTTTTCCATTGATGTATGGACAATTTTTGGCCAAGATACAATTATTTGAAGATCTGGAATCTGAGGGTGCAAAAAAATCTAAATATTGAGAAAATCCTTTTTAAAGTTGTCCAAATGAAGTCCTTAGCAACGCATATTACTAATCAAAAATTAAGTTTTGATATATTTACAGTATTAAATTTACAAAATATCTTCATGGAACATGATCTTTACATGATTTACTTACTATTTCTGGCATAAAAGAAAAATTGACCCATACAATGTATTGGTGGCTATTGCTACAAATATACCCCTGTGACTTGTGACTTGTTGGTTTTGTGGTCCAGGGTTACTATACAGGTCCTTCTCAAAAAATTAGCATATTGTGAAAAAGTTCATTATTTTCCATAATGTAATGATAAAAATTAAACTTTCATATATTTTAGATTCATTGCACACCAACTGAAATATTTCAGGTCTTTTATTGTTTTAATACTGATGATTTTGGCATACAGCTCATGAAAACCCAAAATTCCTATCTCAAAAAATTAGCATATTTCATCCCATCCGACCAATAAAAGAAAAGTGTTTTTAATACAAAAAAGTCAACCTTCAAATAATTATGTTCAGTTATGCACTCAATACTTGGTCGGGAATCCTTTTGCAGAAATGACTGCTTCAATGCGGCGTGGCATGGAGGCAATCAGCCTGTGGCACTGCTGAGGTGTTATGGAGGCCCAGGATGCTTCGATAGCGGCCTTAAGCTCATCCAGAGTGTTGGGTCTTGCGTCTCTCAACTTTCTCTTCACAATATCCCACAGATTCTCTATGGGGTTCAGGTCAGGAGAGTTGGCAGGCCAATTGAGCACAGTAATACCATGGTCAGTAAACCATTTACCAGTGGTTTTGGCACTGTGAGCAGGTGCCAGGTCGTGCTGAAAAACGAAATCTTCATCTCCATAAAGCTTTTCAGCAGATGGAAGCATGAAGTGCTCCAAAATCACCTGATAGCTAGCTGCATTGACCCTGCCCTTGATAAAACACAGTGGATCAACACCAGCAGCTGACATGGCACCCCAGACCATCACTGACTGTGGGTACTTGACACTGGACTTCAGGCATTTTGGCATTTCCTTCTCCCCAGTCTTCCTCCAGACTCTGGCACCTTGATTTCCGAATGACATGCAAAATTTGCTTTCATCCGAAAAAAGTACATTGGACCACTGAGCAACAGTCCAGTGCTGCTTCTCTGTAGCCCAGGTCAGGCGCTTCTGCCGCTGTTTCTGGTTCAAAAGCACACGCCTGTGCACGGTGGCTCTGGATGTTTCTACTCCAGACTCAGTCCACTGCTTCCGCAGGTCCCCCAAGGTCTGGAATCGGTCCTTCTCCACAATCTTCCTCAGGGTCCGGTCACCTCCTTCTCGTTGTGCAGCGTTTTTTGCCACACTTTTTCCTTCCCACAGACTTCCCACTGAGGTGCCTTGATACAGCACTCTGGGAACAGCCTATTCGTTCAGAAATTTCTTTCTGTGTCTTACCCTCTCGCTTGAGGGTGTCAATGATGGCCTTCTGGACAGCAGTCAGGTCGGCAGTCTTACCCATGATTGCGGTTTTGAGTAATGAACCAGGCTGGGAGTTTTTAAAAGCCTCAGGAATTTTTTGCAGGTGTTTAGAGTTAATTAGTTGATTCAGATGATTAGGTTAATAACTTGTTTAGAGAACCTTTTCATGATATGCTAATTTTTTGAGATAGGAATTTTGGGTTTTCATGAGCTGTATGCCAAAATCATCAGTATTAAAACAATAAAAGACCTGAAATATTTCAGTTGGTGTGCAATGAATCTAAAATATATGAAAGTTTAATTTTTATCATTACATTATGGAAAATAATGAACTTTTTCACAATATGCTAATTTTTTGAGAAGGACCTGTATATACACATACATACAGAGACACACACATAATGGAATGTGAATATGTTTATTTTATGCATCATTCTTCATTGCAAATTCTATACTTTATTAATGCAGTAATAATAATTTCACATTTAATGTGGATCAAGAGTGACTGTATTACGCTTATTTTTAATCTAACCAAAACATAGGTAGTGATGATTAAAAGTTGAATTGACATTATGCTAAGGCTGAATTTTTTATTTTTATTTTTTTTTCTTCTGTGAGCTATAATGTGGTTACAGTGGAAGGTGGCAAGAGCCAAACGATCTTGGACAGATTAAGCACATTTATTGACATACAGAAAAACACATGTGTAGGGGTGTTTTCAACTGCTGTCTAACAGAATTCAGTTTCACAATTGCAAAATGGGACTGCACTCTCATTTAGAATACATATTAATAGCGAGTAATTACATAAGTATATGATGCAATAAAAAAGTCAACAAGAAAAAACAAAACAGAAGAAAGGGCGAAGCTTCCTTGATGAGTCAAATTTAAAATGAAATCAAACTCAGACAATATGTCTTTCTTTCTGTATAGTACTATATAATATTATTTACAAGTACAGTCACAAAGGTATTTCAGTAGATAAACTGATTTTAAATGAGGAATAACCAGTGGTAGTGGAGTTATTTCTTGTTCTCACTATAGAAATGGGAGAGTGAGGTGACTGTGAGGAGAGATCTTGCTCAAAGGTCAGGTTCCCAAAACAGAGTTCCTCTTAGGCTTGTTTAGATGGACTTAGTTTAGATTTGTTCCATTGATTGTATTAGCCTTTTCTAGAATATTCTCACATGCTTCTGATTATTATAGAAAAGAGAGTTGATTGTTTTGTGTTCTGTGTGCTTGGTAATGACCTTATACAAATGTTTGTTTGTGTGGTTGTTGGCGAAGCAACTCAACATTTTTCTTCTTTTATGTTGGCTTTTGCAGAACAGCATGTCTTCTGTATGCAGAATCTTAAGGGTCCCACTTTTTCCATTCTGTCTTGAACACACACACACCAAAGACCATGTGAATCACTGTGGTTTCATAGAGTCATCTCCCCGAGCACTGGGAAACTGTGAGCAAGCATTTCAACAGATTGAATAAGGTCTTACAAGGCCGCATTCTTTTAAATATTAAACATCAAACATGCATTTAATGACGAATATACTACTGAATTTAAGATAAACGCATCAGTAATGCATAAATGTGAAGTTTTGTTTGTGAGTTGACAGTATCTTCTGCTTTGTGTTACACATTACATAGGCCTATATTTCCTCGTTACATAATATGCACATTTTACTGTACATAAGCTATTATTAGCTTATTAGAAATTATTACTAGGACTGAGTAAAAATATGTAGATTTGCCTGTTTTTATTGATTCTCATTTTTATGAAACGATATGCTTAAATCCCGAGAAATGATAAGTCTAGCCCGTTTTCAGTTAATGAACGGAACCTCCCATCAAATAAATCGCAATGAGCTTTGTGCTTCGTTACTTTTGATATAAAACAAAGTCTCAGATTTCAAATTATGTCCAGTTTATTAAAATATTACAAAAATAAATACAGTTTTGGCACTGTTTAGTGTGGAGTGACAGATCGCTGTAGCACCTCAGTTTAAGAGAATCGACAGCGCGAACTGATAATTTCCCCTGCTTTAATTCCAGTTACAGCATGAAATAAACATGAATGAACATATAAAGTTATGTTAAAAGAAAGAGTACAACGTACCGAAATCCGTATCTTGTCCATGTAATTCCTCATTCTGTGTTTCAACCTCGTAAACGTCAATATAACAGCTTGCGAACATTGTCACGTAGCCTACATTTCATTAGTAAAAAACATAGTCGGTGATGATAAACCTGTTAGTCAGCTAGTAAAAATAAACCCCAGAGAGGAGCATTTTGCCAAATAATATGCACCATTATAATTTTACTGTTCTTCAGTATTTAATTTATGTTCGAATAAATCTCAAAACGTTTTTATGACAGCCATTTAAATAGGAGTAGAGAAACATAATCATGTGAATATAAAGTTATAACTTCATTATTATAAAAACTTAATTGAGTGTAATTTAAGTGTTTGCATACAAATCAGTTAATTTTAACCTTCAATATTATATTAATGTAGTACCAACTGACCGTAGCCTATTTTACAGCATTAGTTGAGAAATTTTTTGTTGTTGTTGTTTGAGAAAATTTGCCATGTAGCCTACAGTATAGTGTACCTGATATATCCAAAATAATCGATTTTGAATAGAATCAGAATCAAATTTGAATTGAATCACAAACTTGTGATGCAAAATCATATTGAATAGTGAATTTTGTGTCAATAACAAGTCCAAATTATTATGTCCCTATGCAGGCTAGTATTAATTTTGTAAGTAAAGTGAATAATGGTAATTGCCACAGGAAAAAGTGTCAAACTCACATTTTCATACAACACATCCTTACCTGCTGATGATTCAGTCCGAGCCAAACTGCAAATCAAATAAGCGTGTCAAAAGTCAGTATGAGTGTACGGTGGGATATTGTTGCTCCTTAATGACCATTTTTCTCCAGACAGATGAACACTTCCTGAACCATCCCAGACAGTGACTGTGGGGAAAGGCGCTGTATCAAGGTAAGAGTACAAACAGCAGCACACGTGATTCAGCAGCTCCTGTACTGACTGCTAAACACTGAGTCATAGATGCTCATACACATGCACACACATGCTGCATGCTTTCTGCTTTGTTAGTTCCATAGAAATCTGATTACATGAAATTTCCTGGGGACAGTGTCTGTCTGATGTGTTTGCTTTGAAATCAGGGAGATATGTTTCTGTAAGGTTTTCGTCAAGTGAAGACAGGCTGAAGTTATGTAAGCGTCTGTATCCTGTGATCTGTGCACATTTGTGTGTGCATGAGCTGAGAGGCCTGCAGCTGCCTGACTTTCCTAAACAAGGCATAAGAGTTAAATTGATATGCATATTGTAAAAATAAACAAAGAAATTAAAAATGATACATGACCTAGACACCCAGAGACTTTTGCAGATTTGATTCTGAATACAAGTCTACAGTGTTGTAACTATTGCAATGAATTAAACAAATGGCATGTTTATTTTTGTGAATGTGACTGTTTCTCACAAATGCTCAACTATTTCTTATATAGTTGAATAGAATGTAATTAAACTCAAATAAAAACTTCATAATGACATTTTTGTTTTGTTATTAAAACGTTTGGTCTCAATTCAGATACTGAGTTTGTAAATTTATTTCATCAGCTATGCTACCCTTCAAAAAAAAGTAAGATTTAAGATTTTTTTAAGTTTTTTGAAAGATGTCACTTATGTTCACCAAGGCTGTATTTATTTGATCAAACATACAGTAACAGAAACATTGTGAAATATTACAATTTAAACACTATGATAATTTTTTCTATTGTAATATATTTTCAGAGGTAATTTATTCATTTTGGTGACAAAGCTGAATTTTCATCATTCATTATTACTTAAGTGTTCGGTGTCACATGATACTGATAGAAATCAGTCTAATATTCAGATTTGGTGCATAAGAAACATTCCTTTATTGTTAATTTTTCATTCACTATTTCTTCACAACATTTTTGTTTGTTAATATTGAAAATAGCTAAAACCATGATACTTTTTTTTCAGGATTTTTTATAATTTTTTGAATAGAAAGTTCAAAAGAAGAGCATTTATTTGCAATTAAATTTTTCTTTACAATGTAAAAGTGTTTAATGTCACTTTCGGTCAATTTAATGCATATTTGTATAAAAGTATACATTTCTTTCCAAATTTTGTAGCATTTGCAAATTGTAAAAACCCAGTTATTGGAAATAGTTCTAAAATTCAGAGATTTGAAGAAAAAATTCCAGAATGGAAAGTTGCAAATGCAAAAAGGGTTGGTCTGTTTTACTGTTGCAAGAACATTTAATATATTACTGTTTTTTTTTGTGTGTGTGTGTGTGTGTGTGTGTTTGTGTGTGTGTGTGTGTGTGTGTGTGTGTGTGTGTGTGTGTGTGTGTGTGTGTGTGTGTGTGTGTGTGTGTGTGTGTGTGTGTGTTTTGTACCAGTTAATGTGGCTGTGATGTGCGTGCAGATGAGGAGAAGATTCTGACCACAGTTTGTACTCTGACTGTAACCACAGCTTCCATTCCTAGGCACCGCAGCCACAAAACAGGTTAACACAAGTGTTGACTCTCAAGGCTTTCAACTCTCAGCCTCTGAATCATTTCAGAAATCTGAAGACTAATTATATTCTTTTGTATACACCCTTTAAGGCTGTGTTTTGGTGTCTTTGGGTTTGCCAGACATAATTGTTTTTTTCATGTTATGTCTTCAGTTATGTAACCTTGAACAAAATGCCTCTTGTTAGCAACCTAGTTTTAGTTGGCCAGTAAAGGAAAGCCCTGATATTTAATGTTACAGTGATGTCTTAAACAGATAAAAAGATGTAATAATATTGTCAAATTAAATAAAGTAGACTCAAAACTAACTATTGGATTAAAAAATATATACAAAATATAAAGTATAGATTTTGGGGGGCATTAAATAAAAGATGCCTCCTCCGCATTTCTCAACTGAAAAACACATATATTTAGATCTAAGCATACTGTATCTACTTCAAAATACTCATTGTCATTGTCATTGTTTGGCCTTCAAAAAAATTCCACATTTCCCATCAGAAACACCCAACACCCCTTTAGAAAAACATGCAATTTCGTGGAAACGTTAAAGAGTTCATGGCATGTCCTATTGGATGGTTCAACTTTCCTGTTTACCCCCTGAAGCACTTTGCTCACTCTTTAAGTACAAGCTGTTTTGGTAGTCCTGGATATATAAATTTTTGTGATTCTCGGAGCTCAAGGGTGAGACACAGGACATGTTTTGCCTAATTCAACGCTCTCTCCTCATTGGTCATATCCTGTGCCTTATCTGTTTGGCAAGAGCTTTGTGCTTCAAATGTTGTCATTGTTATTCTCCATATTAGTATATTACATTAACATTTGCAAATACTTTGGTAAAACAAATTCATCTCTAAGATTTTAATAAAAAAAAATAAAAAACATGACCTCAGTTAACATGTAACTTATATACTTATATGTTTATGGCCCCCACATGCCTGTATGCACTTCCAACAGCATCTAAGCATGCTCCTGATGAAATAATGGATGGTACCCTGGGAGATCTTGTGCCAGACCTAGATCAGGGCATCAGTGAGCTCCTGGACAATCTGTGCTGTTACTTGGTGGCTGTGGATGCTCCGATACATATCATCCCAGGTTCTCAATTGGATTCAGGTCTGAGGATTATGAAGGCCAGTCAATAGCATCAATGGCTTCATCATCCAGAAACTGCCTACATGCTCATTGTCATGCATCAGGGGGAACCCAGGGCCCACTGCACCAGTGTCAGGTCTGACAGTGGCCCTGAGGAATTAATTCCTACCTGACAGCAGTAAGGGTACCGTTGGCTAAGACGTCTTTGTGGCCCTCCAAGTATATTCCTCCCCAGACCACCCACCCAATCTGACATGATTCTGACAGTTTAATCAGAAAGGGCTCTGGCAGTGCTCCTCCTGTTCCTCCTTGCACAAAGGAGCAGATACTGATCCAGTCCAGCTCTACTTGCGTAACGGCCCATCACCTGGTATCTCCTTCATTCTCTTGAAACTTGACTTGGTTATATAGTAAATAAGCTTCTTGAAAACTTTATTAAATGGGACGATCTGCCAGATGCTTATTTGGGCAATCTGAAATGCAAACATATGTGCAAGTAAAAGAGGCAAGAGGTGACGTTCAAGCTTTCTAGGCTATGAAGTTAAATAAAGGCTATGAACATCTGAAAAGCATTTCACTTTCATAATTTCCTGTTCATTATCACTTTATCACTCATCAGCACTTTTTAGTCTAGAATAGGTTCCTTAAATCCACATAAATCAAGATTTACACTTTGAAGAGCATTAATCAGCATGGCTGGCATTTTCCAGGGACACTGCACAAAAGTTAAGCAAGTTTCAGACCAATCAGAATGTAGTACAGATAGAAATACATCAGCAGAATCTTGCTTATAGACACAAAGAGTAGGTGTAGGTTCATATTTTGCATTTTCAGTTTATTCATTAAGTTCATATTTGGTCCTGTAAATGTATAAATGAATTATACTCTTCAATGGCTCTGATATACTGATTTCATGTTTCTGGGAAAAGATGCATCAGTTTTACTTTCAGGATTTCTAAGATATCTCCCTTTTTCAACGACAAGATGCTCCCACATTTGTGTTCGATAAGGTTCTCCTCAGTCACATCTGGTGTCTTTCGCCCACACTTCAGCTGTAGTTTATCAGTTATTATTAGTCATAATGACCACAAACAAAATATTTCAATATTTTCTGACTGTTTGTTTGAACTCCATGACAACAGAATAAAATAGTGCTGCGATTTAACGTAGGGTCAAATGAAAAGGTCAAGTGAGAAAAGCCCAACCCCATAACACAATTATGATTAATGAGTCGTTTTAAAACAGCACATTAAGACTGTTACTCCAATTAGACTTAGATTATTAAAATATCAAATTTCTATATATAGAATTAAATAAGTATTTCAAAGCTATAAAACTTATTTTAATGATTTTTATGATCTTTTAATGATCTTTTAATGATTAAAATTGAAAAATTTACAAAAAAAAAAAAAAAAAACATCCACATCAAGTCAGTTGAATTGTACTTTCTGGTAAAGAGAGAAAACATTTATGGAATTTAGATATGTTAGTGGTGGATTGTCATAGTGAATGTTGCAACCAAATACTGGAAATATAATTTGCTTGATTGAGAAACATGAGGACAATGTCTTTGTAAAATCCATGAGACTATATTGAAACCCATGTTTATATTTCACACAAACATATATATGCTAACAAGGTTACCCCAAAAACAACAACATATAATTAATATTATGTTATGTATATAAAAAAAATCTGTATGTGAATGCTGTTGTGTTTTAATGTGTACTTGTTTAATTAACAATCAGTTTTACTTTCAGTTTTTTGTTCTTGAGCGGGAAGCTGGAGTTTTTGAATATTGCATAAAAGCACTTAATCTTACAAAATGTGGTTTTGGTTTGTTCCTTTCCCAAACTTTTCTTGGTTGGTTGCCTGTGGTTACAATGAAACTTAGCTAACTAGATTCTCATGCTCATTCCAGTGGGAAATGAAGTTGGCGTTCCTTTTGAGTGCTGTGAGTCCAATTTTCCATTCACCAGTTTACTGGAGGAGAGGCTCAGTTGATATGACAACATGACACATGACATAATTAATTTGAGGGAGTTAAAAGCAAAATGTTACTGTAACACATCAGTGTTCTACCACTGTTAGGGTAAGCTACTAATAAAATAATCCATGATATAGCAAAATTTTTATATAGGCCATTATATCAGTGGGAATGAAACTTAAATTCATAAAACACCTACGTGTAAGTGTGTAAATGACAGAAATCAAGAGAGAGGAGATATTACAGTACATTTAACGATGCATTTAACTGTTTAGATCTTGCACCCGAAACTTGAAATCAAAGACATGTAAACACATCTGTGAACTTAATTAAAGCATGACATAATGTTTGTATTCAGAGTATACAAACTTTATGACTTGTGAATTTTCATTTTGACACTTCATTGTCTGCTCCTTTAAAGCTCTTGCAGTTAAAGCCCCTACAATTAGTTGCCAAGATGCCAGATGTTGTATTTTAGTAAAACAGTTGTTAAGTACTATAACATTCCTCACAAGAAGTACCTGGCTTGTGTGTGTTTTCCATGTTTTATAGACATGCTCCTCTGCAGACTTTCTTTACACATTCAGTCTGTGTTATATTCCCTGAAGACGTTGGCCTTGATGACAAAGCTCATACCAGGGATCATTAGACATGACTTGAAAGAGTTTAAAGTTATTTCATCAGTAGTTTTTCCATGGCTTCTGTCCTTTTGTCCCTAGATGCCTAACTATTCCTTATACTAAGAAAATGTGGCCTTCCTCATGAGCATGTGTGAAGGAATGCGTTTTTGGTAGAACCAAATATGGGCATGTGATGTGTCATTTTTTCCCAAAGGTGAGTCAATGCTTCAGCCTAATGTTCTTAATTACTCCAGATGAAGAACCTATTTTTACTGTCATCGTGGTTGCTGAACAGAGTGATAAGGGGATGGATTATGTCAAATTTTATTTTTGGCACATACATAGATGCTAAAACATCCAGTCCTGTCAGTGGCCTTATTAAAATGAATTAGGTGCATGCTTACTCAAACACCTTTTGTTATTGAGTAACTGTTTGTAATTAATTGCTGTTTCTATATATATATATATATATATATATATATATATATATATATATATATATATATATATATATATATATATATATATATAAAAGTATACTGATGTTAAAGTCAGCAACTGATAATTAAATAATGATATTTATTAATATACTAATATATAAGTAGATGTGAGAGTTCACTGAAACAAAGAAACTCATTCAAAGCTTTAAAGACTGATATGATGCCAAAATTGGCAATGACTTCTGCCTTAGACTAAACATAGCTATAGCTTGGTTGTTTAACGGTCCTGTAAAAAAAGGAGAGACGGACAAGGAAAGAGACTGGGTGAAAAAAAGTGTTTATGTTTGTCTGTGTGAAAAAGGGGAGAGGGGGACTGGAAAAGCATACAATGATGACTTCATAACTTCCGCTAGTGTGTGCGCGCGTCTGAATGGGAGGGCTTAAGTCCTTTAAATAGCGACAGAGCTACTCACAGACACATTGAGAGCAGCTCTAGGCTTGCACTGCAGCGAAGATCACAGTAACTAACTAAATCTACAAAGAAACTCTTCAAAATCAAAGCATCTTTCAGGTAATTTTTCTGTTCTTGTTTTGCTTCATACCGAAAATAGACTACAACTTAATGATTAAAACTTTAGACGTTGTAAAGTTTTGGTAGCATTTAGCTCAAGTAGTTGATTGCTTGATCTAATAGATTTTGTCCGTATGTTTTGGACTAACAAGCATGGACAGAACTGAATTAGATGTGAAATTTGAAAATGTAATTGCCGATATAAATTACTAGTTGTTTACCCAGACATCAGTATACATAGAATACATTTATAAACTTTAAAATTTGGATAGAAGTGTTTATAGACAAAGCTTCTTATGTACCATAGTATTCTGTAGGTTAAACACGTGAGGCATGAGTCAAGATAGACAAACAGAGATGGCATCGTAGCGTTTGAGTGGTGGGTGTTGTATCTTGCACATTAGGGAGGATTTTCACAAGGAGGAGGCTGAAACATTTATTTGTCTCCATGGTTTTGCCAAGTGAACACACCCATATCGTGATCAGAAACATGCTTCAGCAGAAATTAAAAAAACAACAGAGCTTTTGAAATGATCTTTTTCGTAAAATCTGTACTTACCATTATACGATTTTGAATAAGCACAGCTGACCTCTCTCTCTTATCTTCCTCGGTCATTCAGAATGCAGAGCCTGAATGTGCTGCTGATCTTGACCCTTTGCGGGTCAGGCTTGGGCAACATTATGCAGGAAAAACAGACAGATTTTGGGCTGCAGGTTTTCACTGAAGTAGTCCAATCTGCTCCGGACAGAAATCTGGTTCTTTCTCCCTATGGCATCTCTTCAGTGCTGGGCATGGTCCAACTGGGTGCCTATGGCAGCACTCTTCAAATGCTTACCTCCAAGATGGGCTACTCACTTCAAGGTAGATGAATGAGAGCAGTAGATGTAATTCTATTATGTTCTGGAACAGCTTAGAAAAAGGAGAATGTATCATTTTTAATAAAGCAAATATTTGTAGAGAATAGGCCTATATGCATCACTTATACCTTACGTTTTCATATTTAAATCCTAATATTTTACATTCCTAATTGAATGTGTAAAGATTGTTGTTTTTCTAACGCTCTCTTTCTTTCTGATAGCACGAGGAATGCCAAAGCTACAGAGGCTTCTTCAGAGAGATCTGGCCAGTGAAGACGGGGTAGAAGTGGCCAGCGGTGTCATGGTTGACCGGAAAATAATCCTGGAAAAGGTATTTAGGCGCAGCTTGTCCAAAGCCTTCCAGAGCGTCCCACACCAAATAGACTTCAGCCAACCAGAGATGGCCCGGCAGGTGATCAACTCCTGGACATCTGACCACACTGGTGGTAAGTCACTGCTGTTTTGAATACACTGCCTGTGATGTTCCACATCAATTTGGATAAAAATGTATGCTAAATGATTAAATGTAAGCTCGCTCACCATACACATTTTCAAGATGCTTAAATAATTTATTGGTTTAATTTTTTTTTAGGAATGATTTCTGACTTCCTCCCATCTGGGGTGTTGAGTGAACTGACACGCTTGGTCCTGTTGAATGCTCTCCACTTCCATGGGGTCTGGAAGACACCTTTTGACCCTAAACTTACTAGGGAACAGCTATTTCACAGAGCCAACGGCAGTGCTGTATCTGTTCCTATGATGACTTTGACTTCAAAATTCAACTGTGGTGAGTGTCGATGATGTGTGTTAAATAAACTGATATTAAAAAAGATAAAGAATTTTGTAAAGTTTATTTACAATTTTCTTCATCTAGGTGAGTTTGTGACTGAAGACGGTGTGGACTATGATGTCATCGAGGTGCCTTATGAGGGGGAGTCGCTGAGTATGCTTCTGGTGTTACCATTTGAGAGGGATGTGCCTCTGTTGGCCCTGAACAAAGAGCTGAGAAGCAGCACGATTCACCAGTGGAGAAAAGAGATGAGAAAGATTAACAAACAACTTGCTATTCCAAGGTAACGCATCTATTTCTGTGAACTTGCGTGGGATTTTTATATTGTGATGGACGTTTTAAAACAGGAGGCCTAATGTGTGTTATATAATGATATCTCAGGTTCTCCATGGATACAGAAACTGATCTGAAGTCCACACTGAGTAAGATGGGTCTTGAGGACATTTTCAGCCAGAGCAAAGCAGATTTCTCTCGCATTACCAGTGAGTATTGGAAATGACCAGATTTCAGTTTTAGAAATTATGTGGCTGTTTTGTTAAAGAATAAATACGTGTTAATGGCTGCTCTTTTTGATGAAACTAATAGTGTTGTGTGTGTGTGCCTTTTTTTCCAATTAGCTGAGGAACCTTTATGTGTATCCAAGGTCCTTCAGAGGGTAAAACTTGAGGTGAATGAAGAAGGAACCAAAGGCTCATCTGCCACAGGTACAGACACTGAATTACAATACAGTACAAAAGTATTCAATAGCATTAACAGTCATTATAGTGAAACCAAAATGCATATTTTACTTATTTATTTTTCTGTGATTTCCCCCAGCGGCTGTCATCTACTCTCGCATGGCTATAGAGGAGATCACACTGGACAGACCCTTCTATTTCCTCATTCAACACAAACCAACTGGTCAGTTGTGCTTTTCATGTGCTTTAACCTCACATTTAATTTTGCTAACTGGATATGTGTCGGTGTGGTTTTGTTTGTTTGTTGGCTGTCTCCCTCAATATTAAAATCCCCCGGTTATCTTCACAGGTGCCTTGTTGTTCAGCGGTCAAGTGAACCAGCCTCAGGAATACTAACAGACCAAGGTTGTGTCTGGAGTGCCCACACAAACAGAAGGACCAAAGAAACTGCCAACAAGTCTGCACACAACATACTACTGAAGACAGGAGATGCTTAGAGCTCAGTTTTAAAATGATTTTGATCATTTTTTGAAATGCAAAACCTTCTATATCTGTCATGTGAGCATAGCTTGAAGTGCCAAATGTTAATAAGAAATGTACAGGTGTTTATTCAGTGTGTGTCCTTTTGCTATGGGAGAGATCTATAATATAAAAGAAAGGATTACTGTTTAAAACACATGTCTGAAACATCAGGGACATTTCATGAACAAATTTACAGCCTCAGCAGACGGAGGTTCTACCTGCACTAATAATTTGAAGAGTGAATTAATTTGAATGCTTTGTTTAATGTGCTTATATATATATTTTTTACAAGTTGGATTTTACAGTATTTATTAATTTATTGTCGAAGGTTATATTTTTCTTGAAGACTGTTTACTGAAATTGTTTCCTTTTTATAATAAAAGCGACTATACGCGAACATGACTTAGTTTTGCGTTATTAAATCACTTTGGTGCTGGCGACATCTTGTGTTCAAAGTTTGGCAACGACAAAAAGTCAAATATATTACAGCTATTTTCAGATCTATATTGTAATAATCAAGTTACAGATAAATGTATGCTTAACACGAGCTAGCAGTACAAATGGCATTGTGATATGAGCTGCTATGATGACTGTCGCAATGACCAAAACTGAGCAGCATGAATCTGGATTTATCAATATTATGAACAGATTTAAGTTCTTTACCCTCACCCTATCTCCGTTACCATGGCAACCTGAATCGGGCCCCCTTTTTTGTCATGGCAGCCGCTTCTGAAAATCTTGCCCTAATGGCAGAGGCAAAGCTGTTAAGTTTTACAAATAGACAAGGAAGCCCATTTTATTGCTTTAGAAAACGTAAACGCATAAATCATTCGGGAAGTTTCTTGTAAAGGCAGCAAGCGGACTTTCTGCAAGAGATCTTGTGGAGACAGGGATGCACAGAGCGCATGCGCGCTGGTGGTGATGACGCTAACGTTACCTGACTCCTCTGTAGTGACGGGAAGTCCGGCTCAATTCCTCGAATCGGTTCCTTCAAACAGTTCGTTCAAGTGAACCGACTCGGCCGTTCTTTTACGCCATGCCGTTGTAACACCGAATTCTAGTAGGCGCTATAGAGAGGGTAGGTTTAGGATTAGGATTGGTAGGTCGGATAAGTATAATACATATTGCCGTCTATCACGAGTTTTCGAGTAAATGTCATTCGATGTTTACTGTAAGTGTTCTAATAAATCGTGAATGAATCAGATTAACCGCTGCACTGAAAAGATCCGACTCAAAAGAACAATTCGTTCACAAAGCTACTCCAGGCTGCTTCAATGGGGCTCTGAAACCACGAGCAGTCAGATAGACATGTATTGATAATATCTTGCGGTATTTAGCTAAAAGCGGTTTGCTGTTCCCTGAAAACACCTGACTGCTCTCGATAAGCCGTCAAAATGGTAAGTTCTGCTCACATTATTCCGCACTTTCTCTGGCAGAGCTAGCTAGCTAAGGCTAAGTCAGTGCAGTCAGCTACCTGGACACCTCAAACCCTGTTTAAAAATTTACATCTCACCTGTGGGGCCCTAGGAGGTCTGTTCAGTTCGGACTCTTTATGTGGTTTACGTCTCTCAAATACACTGTGAAATTGTCACGTTGTTATGTATTGAAAAGCGTTTGTTCACTAGCCGGGTCAGTTTGACAGCTGGATTTGATATGTTAGATTGGTACTATTAATTAATCACATAGACGCCATTCACAGCTTGGCGTTCATGTGAAGCGTTTTCTGAATACTTGAGATCTCGTTTCATCAGGTTTCATTAGAGATCCTATTTTTAAAGTTGTCTTTTGACTCTCGATTCGACCCGGAAACGGTTGTCTACTTGCTGCTTTGTACTTGAGATTCAACTGTGAGTCAGAAGACTGCCTTTAATCCCACACAGTACATTTCACTGCGGTTTTTAGAGTCATAACAGTGTGTTCTCGCAAAAATATTCCGTTATAGAAGTATTTCACAACATATTTCCTTTGTTTAATCAGTTAGGCATGAAAGGAAGTGCTGCTCTGAGAGATAACATCCAGCACATCATACAACAGTGTTTACTAACTGAAGAAAGTACTAATGATCATAGCAGATGGAAGCAAAATGTCATGTCTTTGTATGCTGTACAAACTGTTCATCATTTTCCTGTTTGCCATGTTCAATAAACAGGTTGACCTGGACTGGATTTCTTTGAGATAAACACGTTGTTACAGTATCAATCTAAACAGCATTTATTTCTCCATATAAGACCTTTTGTTTTTCCCTCTTTTTATGGCACTAGAAAAACAGCAGAAAGCATTCATCGCTGTAAGTAAAGACGTGTAGTTTAGCAGTAGATGGTGATCTGATTTTCTGTTCTGTAGATTTTTATGTTCGTTATTAACAGTAGAATTTCATGAATGTGTGAATTTAATGTCCAATATTTGTGTTTAAACTACTAACACGTGTTATGAGACACGGCTTTGATCACGTAAAAACAGTGGCCGGTTTTAACTAACTTGTCTGTATGTGTGGATGCTAAATTGTCACTTGATTTGGTTGCTAAATATGGACTTGAAACCAGGAAAAAAAAAAATTATAGCATTGAAGAATATAGTCGCTCTTTCCCTTAGGAGGTTACTATTCTCGTCTCGTGGCCCCTATTAATTTTTCCCACATCTCATCTTTTTCTGTCTTTCTATTTTCGGATATGAAACATCTCTTGTACAACAGAGCCTTTCATTGCCAAGTGCAATGCATCATTTTAGTCTATTTCAAGAGCTGATGTAGGCTGACAAATTCTGGCACAAAGTATAAGTCCTCAGTTTAAAAATGCTTCACAGTTAAACTAACGTGTGCTTTAGGGTAGTGTTCCATGTGATAGTCTTGTGGTTTTAATCATAGTGTGTCATACTATTTCTGTGATCAGGAAATGTGATAGTTGGAATGCCTTTCGAGTGGATTGAGCTGAATGCAGCATGTTGGATATGTGGGCCATGTCTGATGGGAGCAGATGCAGTGCTCTTCAGCTGTCCTCTTAAATATTTAACACACCTGATATGCATAGGCCAGCTCACTTTCTAATTTTATAATGATGACGCTGAAGTTCTTTTAGAAAAAAAAAAAAGGTAATTTTTTTTTTTTTTACACAATTTTTCCATTACGCCTTCATCCTTTCTGATAAGTCAGATGCTGGTTACAAGCACAGTTTACAACATTTTAATCATCATTTGTACATAACATGGACATGAACCTTTTTTTTTTTTTACCAGCAACAAGATTTTTAGGTTGTAATTTAATTGAATGTGTAAGGTAAATAGTACATTTTAGTTCACAGTTTTTAAATGTTTTTCACTAGTTTTAATATCTTTTGGCTTTTTTTGTCCTAGTTTTGTGGTGACATGATTTTTTTAAACTAGTAGTTTCTAAATTAATATGAGCTCATAAAAACTGCATGTATAATAATTATCATATAACAGGTTTTTAGTGAAGTATTGCATGAGACATGCATCCAGTTTTTAGTGAAAAATTGTTAGTTTATATTTTTAGTCTGCTGGGTTTTTTAAATTTTTTTATAAGTATTCAGTTCAATGTTATTATTGTTAACTAACTACAGTTATTTACCAGTAAAAATAACTTTTATTAATTTAAAAAGAAAATATAAATATTAAATGTAAAGAAAAAGAAATGCTAAATTACTGAAAAACTGATATAAAAAATCAAGCTAATAAGAAATATTAAAAATAAAAAAAGTACTACAAGTTAAACTAAAATGAAAGTATAAAAACTGCACAAACATAAAAAAGCTAAACAATATTGATCGGTACTATAATAGTGCATAAATAATAAAATAACACTTCTTTAATTATTTGTTACCAGAGACTTTTTTTTTTTAGTTTGTTTGGTGTTGAGAGTTTATTTATTAATTTATTTATTTATCTTCTCTTCTATATGGAGTATTGTCTAGTATTTATGAAATAACTATTTTTTTCTTTCTGCAATCCTCTCCTGTGTTTCTCTATCTCTGTTTCTCTGCAGATGCGCTTTATGCTTCTGTTCAGCCGGCAGGGGAAGCTGCGTCTCCAGAAATGGTACACGGCTACGGCTGAGCGTGACAAGAAAAAGATGGTCAGAGAGCTCATGCAGGTGGTGCTGGCCAGAAAACCTAAAATGTGCAGCTTCCTGGAATGGAGAGATCTAAAGATAGTCTACAAGAGGTACAAAACCGCGCATGCATTTGATGCCTTTGTGAGACAGAAACGTAGGCTGCAAATGTATCACATAGTACGTAGACTATACACCTATTTCTTGCTGCAATAACTGTCTAGTGAAGCGTACATCAAATTATTGTGAACGATGACTCATTAATGCGTCATTATTGAAGAGTGGAATTGCTTAAAACATCAAAATAAATTTCATATCTAGTCACCTACGCACATAGACGCCTGCTTTGACTTAATTAATTGGTAACCTCTTGTGAACTCTCTCACCGCCCCTTTACATTGCGTAACAATGTGACCTTTCTGTAAGCATCTAATACTGTCACTGCACTCAGGATAGACAATAAAAAGAGGTGTAGAGAGGTGGTCATTATTTTTGGCCATAAGGGGGCACTAAATTTTTTTTTTTTGAAAATTTAAAAACGGAGTTATCTGTTTTTGCTAATAAACTCTTTATATATATTTGAATGTTCAGTTAGTTGCCTAGGCAACATTTCTAATTTTCATGTAATTTTCTCTTTTTATACACTTTTTGACTGGGTTACATCTTATACATCCTTTTATCGGGGTGTGTTTGTGTGTGGGTGTGTAGGTATGCCAGTCTATATTTCTGCTGTGCGGTGGAGGAGCAGGACAATGAGCTGATTACCCTGGAGGTCATCCATCGCTTTGTGGAGCTGCTGGATAAGTACTTTGGCAGTGTGAGTCATTCCTCGCCACCACCCCTCTTTCATCTGGCCTCTCTTTTTCTCTCCTCCTTTCTTGCTATTTCATACCTCACATCACAGCAACCCAAAACCTGTGAAATTCTCTTTACTTTCCCATCTTTTTTGCTTTTTTGTCCTATGTTTGTTTTTCTCTGTAAATGTCACATGAAGTTTTTTTTTCTTAACCTCTCTCTGTATTTATATTGTTTGCTGTTGTGCACATGGCTTTTCTGTTTTGATTATCTGTTTTGGTTGCGTGTCATTTATTAAGGTTAATTCTCTTGTGCATCATAATTCTATATTTGTAATGGAGTATAGCATCCACAATGTTCCTTTCTGACCACTTTGCCATGCACATACATTTCCGGTTAAGTTGTTCTTGGTTTTGAAAGAAATGGATGTATTATGCATTAAAAAGTAATAGGAAAGACATTTGTAATGTTACAAAAAATCTGTTTTAAATAAATGCTGCTGTGTATTCATCAAAGAATTCTGAAAATATGTAACCCAGTTTCTACAAAAATATTAAACAGCACAGCTGTTTTAATTATCAGAAATGTCTCTTCAGCACCAAATCAGTTTATCAGAATGATATCTGGAGAATAATGTGACACTGAAGACTGGAGTAATGACTGTTGAAAATTCAGCTTTAAGATAAATAATAATAAATAATATTTAAAATATAATGAAATAGAAAAAAGTAATTTTTAATCGTAATAATATTTCACAATATCACTGTTTTACTGCATTTAAAAAAAAAATGCAGCCTTGATGAACATGAGAGACTTGTAATGTTTACTTGAGACAGGATACTCATTAAATAATACAGCCATATAACTACTGTCATATTCATATTTCTGTGAACTGGCATTTTGACTCAGTTGGGTTACATCAGTTAGGTTAACACAGTTATGTGACACACTCATATTTAGAATATCACCAGATTTTGTGCATGTAAACAAGATTGTGCTCATTTCTTCATTGTAGGTTTGTGAGCTTGACATAATTTTTAACTTTGAGAAAGCTTACTTTATCCTGGACGAGTTTCTTATGGGGGGAGAAATTCAGGACACATCCAAGAAGAGCGTGCTCAAGGCCATCGAACAGGCCGACCTTCTGCAAGAGGTGTGTGTATGCGTGTTATTTATGCATTTTTGAATGTTGTTTGCATGGAAAAGTCCAAACATGTTACTTGAATTCTCGTCTTGTGGCTCCTTAGTCATTTATATCCTGTCAGCTCTTCTGAGCATTGCACACTGTAAGCTGGCAAGTTAAGCAATCACTGCATTGTGTAATGTACACTGTGAGGATCTCTTAATGGAAACCCTCATCTCCTTTTCTCCGGACAGGAGGATGAGTCACCCAGGAGCGTCCTAGAGGAGATGGGGCTGGCCTAATACTTGTTTCGAAATGCAGTCAGCATGGATGGTAAATTTTGGTACTACTGCGACACATGGGCTATGTGAAGGGGAGTTTGTGAATGGGTCCAAAGGTTGGGAGGAGAACAGGGGAAAAAGAGGGTAGGTAGGGGTAATTTTGGTACTACTGAGATCAGCATGTGATTGTATTTCAATTCCAACCTTTTTTTTTTTGTCTTTTACATGTTAAAATGGCTGCCTAGCTGGGATCTTCTCTTGCTTAAGAGAAACTGTAGAAAGAGAGTTAGACAGCAGATAGACACTCAAATTAAGCAATCAGAAGCATATTTAGAAAAAGGAGTTTTAACAACAGGTCATGCAATCTCAGCTTTTATTTCAAAGAGTGATTTATTGTTACATTGATCAAGTGGACCTGTAAAAGCTATCTGTAGTAGATAAAAACCTCAAACTGAATCTTCCTAAATGCCATTACTATACATCTGCTGTAGCTGCTCAGGAAACAATGACACTGACCATCCAGCCATGTTTATTTGTGTGAGATGCAAATATTTGTACTTGTACCACTTTAAATTAAGTGCTATCGCCGCATATGGACCATAAGTAAATCTTCGAATGTTTTTTTTCTAATGGACCGATTTTGAGGATATGTTCCCCAAACGGGAGGAATATTAAATAGACCTTTTTAAATGGCTATAATACTGAATGGACTATATTATGCAGTCTATTCATTCTGTTCTGTCCCTTGAGCCACTGTAGTAAAACGTCTGAATGTGTACTTTGAGAACAGGGCACAGAATCTCAACCACAAAATGGCACTGAAGCTCTTTCCTGTTTATCTTGGTCTACATCCTGCTTTCCAAAGATGTGTTCCTGACTGTAAGCATGGCGGGGGAGTTGTAATAAGTAAGGGAGTATTTGTAGCTTGTTTCAGATAACTAAAGAGGGCTTTGATATTAAGTGTAATGTATTTACAAACTTTTTAAACGTGGTGTGAAATAAGGGAATATTTTGAAATGAACTGTCTTTCTTTTTTTTAAGCAATTGAATAATTCCGCATGAGGGCATGTTTAAACCTGTGTTAAATCTGTCAGGTAACTAAAACAGAATTATGTTTGAATGTAATTTTATAAATAATAAAAGACAATTTTAGCCTAAACTTCCAAATACAATGACTTTTTCTTCCTCATGTGTTTTCATGTTTTTTTTTTTTTTTGTATTATATTATCATTATTATTTATATTATATTCAAGTTTTTTTCCTTTTCCTTCCTTCCTTCCTTTCCTTTTTTTAAATAATTTAATTGTATACCCAATGACAGCTGTTAACCATTTCTAGAGGAAAGTTGTGGAGAATTTCTTTTAACCAGTTTTCATGTTTGAATCTTTTTTTTTTTTTTAAACATACACCATGGTGTCACCTCTATTGATATAATGTTTGCATCCTCCAAAAAAAAGGATGCTTTGTCAGTAATGCTTTAATATTTGTGTGTGTGGAGCCAAGATAAAGAGTGCTGAAGAGAGAGAGAGAGTGCAAGAGAGAGAGAGTGAGATTGAGTATGTAAGTGGATGAGTCACCAGTCGGCCGTTTGTGACAGTGGTGCAGTGAAGCTGACTGCACCACCATTGTGCCAAGAAAAAGACAATGAAGGTGCAATGGAAAAGTAGAAATTACAGGTGAAGACACAACATGTTCATATAATGTCAGCAGACATGCTTTTAGAGTAAAGAATTATGTTTATGAAGTCTGTGATAATTAAATAGATGGAAGTCACCACACTACATATGTTAAAGACAGAAGAAAAAATGTTTTCAGTTTCATATGAGCTAATAATTTGCATTGGTAATATAGAAGGTGCTTCATTTTCGACGTCACTCTTCTTCATCTCTCATTCTCACAGTGCTTTGTTATTGTCTGTTTGTGTTTCCTTCCCTTGGTTGGGGATTTATGAAAACAGAAATCGGTTGTGTTTTTCACCACCGTCAGTGTGAAGGTGTCAAACGATTTGACCCGCAGTGTGATTGCAACCCTCCCTCCTTTGTCTAAATATAAGCTCAGCTGTTGGTCAGTGTCTTCCTTTATCTCCTCTCAGTGGAGATGGACAGCAGACTGTTTCTAGGGACACGATCATGTGCCTTTCAGCTTTTCGCCCTCCTGTCAAATTGCATTTCTGCAGCACTTAGTGACTAATTGTGTATCCTGTGGTTTTTCATGCAAATGCAATGCGTCTTCGTCTTTTTAATGGATTTAGGATTATAATGCTTGTTTACAAGTCCACTAATGTGTGTTTTTTTGTTGTTGTTGTTACCCTAATATGCATGCAGCGTTCATGTAGTGCATGAAATTCTGTGTAAAATGCTTTATTTATATTATTTTCCATATGCAGCTTTTTAAAGATTATTGTCAGATTTTAGGTAAAGAGCTTATTTTTTCATGTAAAAATATAAACAAATTAAAACCATACAGGTAATTTAAAGTGGGCCTGAAACAATGTATATTCAATGTAAAGGGATGCATATTTTTTTCTTTTATAATTATTATTTAAATGTGAAAACAGTGTACCTTGTGTACTGTTTAAGGGCAACAGCTTGTTGAATAGTTCACCCCAAAATGAAAAATTGCTGAAAATTTGCTCACTTTTAGGCCATCCAAGATGTAAATGAGTTTGTTTCATCACCAGAACTTTTAGAGAAATGTAGCCTTGCATCACTTGCTCACCAGTGAATCCATTGCAGTGAATGGGTGCCGTCAGAATGAGAGTCCAAACACCACACAATAATCCACAAGTACTCCAAATGACTCCAATCCATTAATTGTTTGTGATAAATTCATCATCAAGATGTTTTCAACTTCTTCCAGCTAAAATATATACCTCTCTATCTTCTCTGTCTCTATCTATAATATTGTTTTCTCCAGTGAAAAAATGAATCTTGCCTGAATCAGAAGAGAAATATGCAAGATCAAGCACTGCTGACAAGTGGAAAAAAAAGTCCACATCTGGTCTAAATATGTTGCTGGATGTGAGAGGACACTTTTTCACTGGAGGTGTTGTATTATTTTATCCAGAAGTGACATTTTTAAGTTAAAATGTCTTAATGATGAATTTGTGCTACTGACTGAGCTTAAAAGTACACTTTTATACCCTTTTGTTGCAACGGATCCATCATGTTTGGCTGTAGAAATTCACAGGATAATGGAAATTCTGGAAACTCACAGCCAATAAAACACAGCCTCATCCTCTTTGCAGCAGATGCATTTCCACAGTGTGTCATTTGATGAGCAAATCATTATAATTGAAAAGTTAATCAAACTTGTCTTTGTGATTACCTAAAACAGTGTTTAGCCTCTGTAGAGCACGTTTTATGATGGTAAGTATAATATGCTGGTCTCACACTGATGGTTTGATGGATGACTGCCCTCATTTCTCCCCTGTATGAGTCTTTTTCCATTGATCTGGCACCAGCGCATCTCCAGTGGAAACTGAATTTCTGCCAAGTACCTCTGCATGTTCTCTCTCTCTCTCTCACACTTTCTCCCCCACCTCCTTCTGCCGGTCATAATTGCCTGGCCTCTCTGCCTACCTCGTGATGAATTTTTAATGTCATGTTGTTACTTCTTTCCCATTATCCTTATGGACAGTAACTCTTCATCCACTGTAAAGAGTGAGTCTCATCCTCGCTTTACCTTTATAAATGTGACTCCTGTGATGTTTAGGTTAACCTTTGAGACCTCTCTGGAAATGGTGCCCTATATAATCTATCTCTGTCCCGATGAGTAGTCCATTGTATTGTTATTTGGCCTTATTGTTTTAGACTTGCCCTTTAAATGATGTGAGGTTTTCGTTCGGATGACTGCCAGTGTAAGCTGATCTTGGGACAGCATTTACAGGCAAACCCACCCTAGAGCTTCCCACCTCCATGATGAAATGTGTAGACCGCTCCAGGCCAACACACTGATGGACTTGGCAGAGATTGTTTTTAGCGGAGGCGGAACATATGGGCTTTCCGTGGGTTTTCCCATTATGCTGAGCTTTTTTTTCCAGCTTGCATCGGGGGTGTTGGGATTTGAGTCATAGAGAATGTCGGACAGATTCGATATTTGATCAAGAGAACAAAGTGCATTTTCATTCCTCTGTTTTCTGGGCAAGCCTTCAGGGCAAGGAAATCATGTTTGTCATTTCGTTTGTGTGCTGGTGCGCAGGTGTCACAAAAAGGGAGTGTTTTTCTCTTTGACAAGTGCACATGCTTTTTTCTGGCTTTTGTCTCTGTACAAAATTGCCTGATTGTGCACCACTGGATTTAACACACATTGTTAGATGTTTCTCTTTATATTTAATTGAATCGGGTGGCATTATAGAGTCTGTTAGACTGAATTTGACAATTACTCTTCCCAGTGGCTGTGCTTGAGTAAGTGAATATGACAAAGGATTGTCGATGTGTGTTGGAGGCTGAGGGTTCTGCAGTAGAGCGAGTATGACTCACCTCTCAACCATGTGACTCATGAATCATTGCTCCTCCGTGGGCTGCGCTCTCCTTATCAACCTCTCCGTCGCCCCATTCTCTCTATTTCTCTTTCTCATAGCCACCCCCTCACTTTCTTCATTAACATTATTATTGACTACCTCTCGCCACTTCTTTGCTATCTCTGTATTCCAAGCCTTTTTGTTGTTAATTACAGTTTCACTAGTCATTTCATTAGTCTAATTTTGTTTCTTATGAAAACCTTCATCAACGTTTTCTTGTTTTATTGATTTATTCATGGGAAATTGTCACTACTTGTTTGTTTCCAGCATTGTCTTGAGTACTTGCTGATGATAAGATTGCGAAGTGAAAATTCCTGGAGTCAAGTGATTAAGTGCTAAGGACTTTGCATATGAAGGTCCTTGTTCACAAAACCACGTTTAACTGCTGTCTTTGTACCCTTGAGGTTGTCATGTAATAATTTTTGCTGAAGGGTCTAGTAAGAGATGGAATTATATTAATAAATTATTAGGAAAATTAATATAAGTAGTTACTTAAAAGGTTAAGTTGGAGCCACAAAAGACTGTTACTAACGTTAAGGTTCCCTATTGAAAAATAAATATTCTAAAATGTATTTGAAATGCCTTTATGCTAAGTATACTACAGATACATTTACATATTTATGTAGGCTATTTAACAAAAATACCCTGCAATAGTACGTGTGGTATACTAAACTGGTATACTTCAAGTCTACTAAATTGGAACAACTAATTTTATGCTTAATGCACTTTAATTGTGTGGAAGTAGTGCTGAAGTCCAAATAAAGATATACTGAAGTAAATGGGATTGTGCTAAAGTGGAACTGTTGCAAGTACACTTCAGGTACACTTTAAATATATTGCATTTAAAGACTGGTATTATTCAAAGATCCTTAAATCCTCATCAATAATGACATTAAACCACATTTTAGGCATACTATTAAGAAATGTGCAATAGGCACAAGTAGTACTCCAAATAAAGTTAAATTATAATTTTTAAATCACAAGTCTCGAGCGAAATGTCTAAATACTGTATATGTATAAATACTGTGTTAATAGATTTGAACTATACTTAGTATGAAATAAATGTATTTTCAATATATTACTTTTTTACTGCTCTGCCACGTTGTTTTAAATAAAGCTCAAATTCAGTTTGTTCTGAGAAGATTGTCTCATAGTCACAGTTTGAATAATAAAAAAACCATCTAAATGCACTACAAAAATCATTCTTCATCTGTGTTTTGTAATTTAAAAATGTATATTTTGAAACAAGATGAGTTTACTTGAGAAATGACACTTCATCTCCATATGATATAACTTAAGAGTGAATGTCAGAGAATGAAAGTATTTCTATATAAGTGCATCTAACTGTACTACTAGTATTTTTTACTTATTTAAATTAATTAAAAAGTCTTTATACCTTATGCAGTGTTGCTTAACAGGTAAGTTGATCTTACATTGTTTTGTTTTATGAAAGAAAGACTAATTAAAACATTTATATCATTTATTATAGTGTGGTAACTAATTAAACATGAGCAAGGACAAAAGTTATTAGTTTGGGCATCATGTACTGTATATGGGCTTTTTAATGCAGGTGAGTTAAATTCTTTCAAAACAGTTGTCATGATTTACTCACTTTCATGTTGTTGCAAAACTGTATGATTTTTCTTCTTCCATGGAACATAAAAGAAGATTTTTTTTTTTCCAATATTGTTTTGGACGTGCACATGTGTGCTGTTTTTAATGTTAAAGCCATGTGAATAAAGGCTTTTTACTTCTTCACAATATCTTCCAGTGCCTTTGATTGATGAGGTTTTTTTTTTATTTTAATTATTATTATTGTTTTGGACCCCTTTGACTTTCATTGTATATACAAAAGCATTTAAGACATAAAAAAAACATTATTGGTGTATTCCACCAAAGATCTTTTTTTTTTTTTGTTTTCTTTGTTCCCAGTGAACTTTCCCTTTAAGTTTATTTACATAAATGCAAAGCAAACCTCACTCCTAAACATGTCTCATGTGGTGTGATAGAGGGACGTCTCTCCCCAGAACAGCCTTCCTTGCTGAAAGTCTTTGATTGCACGCAGCAGTCCTAGTGGGACTACTAATGTGTTCAGTCTCTCATTAGTCGAGACCCCTGCCCCACTTGCTTTCTTGTTACATAGCCCACACTTTCCCTTCATGATCCCTTTCAACAGTAAGTCTGTCCTCTGGCCCTATTTTAATGTTCTTTTGTCTCTTAATAATGTGTGTGTGCACATACATGCCTGTATTTGCTCACGTATGCCGTATCAAAGCTAAGAGAAAATTTGACCTGGCATGCAATTAGAGAGATGTTATGTGGCATTGATTGGCTCAGGGGCTCACACAGTTTGTTGGGCTAATTGCTGATCAAATGAGCTAATTAGAGAGATCATCTTTGAAAGATTTTCACTCTGGGACTGTGAATGTTCATGTTTAACTTCCTTATGGTAATGCACTCCGATCTCAGTATTGTTTTGGTGCTATGTGCAAATTTTGTTGTCAAATATATTGTGTTAGCATACTTATCTTTCTGTTATAAGCTATTATGGTACCATCTGGTAATGGAACAAGTAAACCAAAACTTTAATTGTAGTAATTTGTGCTGTTTAATTTGAGTGTGCTATATACAGGAACTATTAGTGTGTAAATAAATGTATGACGTGAGCAAATCTCACAACCATGTTCTTTCCAAGAAGGAATAAAAAAACAATCTTAATAAAAAATAGTCAAGTTTATTTATTTCTCTCTGTGTAGCAAAACTAGTCATCAACATGCGGTTATTTACATCCAGCAAACGCATGTTTATTATGTTACGTACAAGATACATCTAGAAAGGACATAAACATTTTTTCCTCACAAGACTTAACGGCATTTTTACTTGGATACACTAGTCATTCATCTTTTTTTTTTATACTTTTTTTCAATGCTCATAATGTCTTCAAAGAAGCAACACATTTTAGATGCAAGTTTACAGTAACGTGCAGAAACTTTACTCCTCCACTGCTTCAGCTATTCTCAACCATTTTTTCCCCTAGCTTTCGTCTAACAGTCTTTCAGACCATTTAAAGAAAATTAGAACTGTGTATGCCTCCCCCTTACATTTCTTTTTCAGATTGACAAGCACCAGTTTCTTACTTTTGAATAATTTCATTTGGGTTCATTTCAGCCAGTTTAATCATTTTTACAAGGTTTAGTTTTTTCTAATTTCAATTTTCACTTAATGTTACCACTGATATTGAGTAGATCTGGATTGCTTCCTTCCCATGTGAACTGTAATCATTTAATAGATTGTCTATGCTTTTTGATCGAGCTCTCATTGGCCCAGCGATTGATTTTGGTAAGATGTAAATGTCGTAGGGGCAAGGTTACTCTTGAATAAACCATTAACATTTGACATATTTAAAACCACAAACATGAAATACATGTTTTGAATTATCTTTATATATAATTGTTTTATTTGTAAAACATGTTGAAAGGCTGATCACTACTTTTCAGTTTACGAGCTTGAGAGCAAACCTTTCAGCTAGTCTGTGACAAAAATGCTGCTCATCTGAAAAGGGGAAGAGAGTGTTTTAAGGCAATTAAAAGTTGTATCCAAAACAGCTTATATGAAATAATAGATTTGTTTCTTAGAAATCGTTGGAATGTATGAATGTCCTTTGCACCAGCTTTCTGTCTTTTTGCGTAAAAAACAATGGTATAAACACATCGAAGGAAAAAATTCAAAATGCAGACAGCGATAAGAAACTAATTCTATGTACAAGACTTAGAGTGCGTCCTTTGTTTCACAAGGGAACGCACAAATGGTAAATGCTCAAGCAGAATACTCTGAGGTACAAGTAAGACTTAATACATTTGGTGTATAGAATAAACAAAATGAATATTTCCACCATTATGGCACTGTAATGGTTTCTCTGTTTGAATAAATCTGCGCGTCTGCATTCCTTAAAGGTGCATTTAGAGTATTTTTTGCTATCCCTCTCTACATTATGACCAATGATACTGACCACTGGGATTTTAAATGTCCAAAATATAAAAAACAAAACAAAAAAGATACTTAAGACTTAATGGAGTTGCTTTCATAATAATGGCAAGTCTTTCAGGATTCCATCTTGAATGTCTTTGTATTGGATGAAAACATAGTGTTTAATGCTATCAAGTATCTGCTCCTTTATGAAGGCCTTCTAGGGGTCTGCAGAACATCAGTGTTGGGTATTTGAGATATTTAAGCACTCTTTCCTCCCACCGCTCCAGCAGCTTTGCTGGTCTTTCAGTCTCTCCGGGGGAGGAGGGTGGAAGATGTGGTTAGTTAGACATGAGGATCCTGAATATGTTGAATCTGAATCCTAAACTTTGAATCTGAGGCAAATGAGTGAGTATGGCTGAACTTAATTCAGCAAAAGAAACCAGAACATGATATGTTGGCCATGAACAGTCTTTAAGTTGTTCCATTTCGCTTTCCTCTCCTCCTCCTCCTCCTCCTCATCACTCTGTTCTTTCCCCCCAGTCTGCTCACTGAAACATCCTGGGATGTTTCATAAAGACTCTCTCAATAAAGTTCTCCAGCTCCTCTTCGCTGTCCTGTGGCGGCTGCCTCAGCGGACTGTAGTAATCATCTTCCCTGGTGACTACAGGAGCTCGGGCTGGGTAATAAAAGGATGGCCAACGACGCGGAGGTGACCGGGGTTTAGGCATGGGTACGGCTTTGAAAGTCCGAGGGTGAGGGAAGTAGAAGTTTCGCTGGAAAGCTGGTTGGACTCTTTGGCGAGACTGTGCCCAGGGACGGGACTTCCGTCTGGAGGAGTAATCAAAGTCATAGTCCCGAGAGTTTCCCAAGACATCATTGAGGGAGAAAGAGGGCTTGGGATAGTAGCGGGATTTCGGTTTTGGAGGCTGGACGTAGATGGGGTAATATCCCCGGTAGGGTTTTTGATAGAAACTGTAGGAAGGGTAGTTACGAAAGGGCCACTGCTGCCTCGTCCAAATGTCTTGCTTGCTGGGCTTGACCGAGGCCCTGTCTTTGAACCAGGCTTTTATTGGGTTTGTGTTCGGTTGAGGAGGCTTTGAGGGAGGAGGTTTACGTAACAGTGTAGAAGGTGCAACGGGGGCTGGAGGCGGCACGAGAGGACGTTGCCATGGGAGATTTTCAGAAGCATCTTTTTTCTTCTTTTTCTCCACATCGTTAATGATGTCCACCACATCATCAGCTGGAAGATGCAGCTTGCTGGAGATCTCAATCAACTTATCGATGGTCTGTGGGTCAATGTCATCATCGTCGTCACTAGTGTCCTCCTCATCAGAGCGCTTATCTTCTGCTCCATTGTTGTCTTGGTACTTTTTCTTGTCCTGCTTCACAATGTATTTCAGGAGCATGTCCGATGCAATGTCTGCTAGCTTTTCTTCCTCTGCTTTGGCTCTTTGTGCCTCTGCTGCCTGTCTGCGTACCTCCTCTTGCTCTGCTTTGGCCCGAGTTTCCTCTTCTTCGGGGGTCAGCTGTTCTTCGTCCTCTTGATCTTCCTCATCTTCTTCCTCTGGGTCAGCAAGGTTGTTGGAAAAGTCATCCATGAAGTTGCCTCCTCTTTGCAAGGGCTGAATTTTGTTCTTCTCTTGATCGAGCTGCCACTTTAGCTTCTTCTTGGACAGTGCTAGGTCATTGCCTTTAGCTTTAGACTTGATCTCATTATTCATGAGGCCATTACGGTCTAGGTAATCAAAATACTCTCCACGGCTCCCCCTTTGGCCTATGGATGTGTCACGCTCTCTCTTAGTGGCTGTGCTGTAGCTCTGGAATTCCTCTAGCATAGTCTCCGGATTCTTCACTTCCTCTGGACTCAGCTGCTCTTCCTCCTCTGCCAGTTCTCCTCTCTCTGGCTCCTGCCTCACCTCCTCCTTGATCACCTCCTCTTTTGTGGCCCCCTCCTGTTGGACCACCTGCTCTTTTAATGGTACCGTCTGACTAGTGGTGCGGCTTGTCACTTTCTCCGTTAGCCGTTCCTCCTCCTCAGCCCTTTTTTTCTCCTCTTCCTCCTCTCTTTCTTTCTCATCTTCTCCTTGCGCTGCAGCAGCTGCCATGACCAGCTCTAGCTCTTTGTGACCATCTCTGTCTCTGTCTGAGCCCTGGAGATCCTTCTCCTTTTCAACTTCCGCTCCCCCGTTTTCTCGTTCACTCATCCTTTCCTTCTGGGGCTGGTTGAGGGCTTCGAGAAGGACCGCTGCTAGGGTTCTAGGATCCACATCTTTGAAAAGCTCATCACCTTCATCATTTTTCTCATGTTGGGTGCCCTGTTCCTCAGCTGGTTGAGTATATTGAGCCTGTTGCTGAGCAGAGGAGGATGCTGCATAGTTATCACTTACTGTGTTTCTATCTGCTGTCACTGGACTGAAGATTGCAGGACTGACTGTGAGATTAAATAACATGAACAGGAAAATGAAGGGGACATTTGAAGTTTGTCGGCACCAGATCATGACCGCACATATGTGTTGAACCTGAAAGACAGAAGTTCAAAAATGCTCAAATCTGTTACTGCCAGATAACTGATTATATATATATATATATATATATATATATATATATATATATATATATATATATATATATATATATATATATATATATATATATGTGCTTTATATTTCTATAGTGTTTTGAATTTCCTTTTGTGATAATTGTACTAGAATGAATGAAAAAATGAATTTGAGCACAAACATCACACATCAATGCAGAGCAATGTAGCTCAAGATGAACATTTTTCTCAGGTAAGATGGTGGACACATTTTATGATTCACTTCTTTCCAGACTTCCTGAATGCAACAGTCACTGTATATTAATTATAAATTTGTATGAATGATTTGCTTTTGATACCTGAGAGCATTTCATGACCCATTTGCATAATGGAATATGTATAATGGATAATGGATTTGTATAATGGAAGGACTAATGTTATTGTACACTTTAGCAAATAATCCAATGAGGATTTTTCTACTCTGAAGAGATCATTTTAACAGTATGTATATTTTTGCACAAAAATGGTTTAATCATTTGAGTGGGGAATATTTTTGTTAAGCTATAATTTATGTTTTATTGCCTGCTGCTTAGCTGATTTTGCAAAGGCGTTTTAAATGGCTCTGCGGCTTGAGCTGGTGCGGTTCGTGAGGGCTCTGAAGCGCTTTTGTGCATGTGATTGCTCGCACACATGGCGCGGTGCTAATAAGGTATAGGAGGAAAAGCGCCTTTGCGGGGAGCCCTTCCGATGCGTGGGAGGTTAATGAGTAAGCAATACAAAGATGATCAGAGGATCTCAGTATGACCACGAAAAGCAAGTTTAAGATTTAAAAACAACAACAACAAAACTCATATGGATGAAGCAGTCCATGGAATTTGGATTTTAAAGCTTTGGAAGCGCAAAAACAATGAACGTGAATAAAACCGCATTCTTATCTCACTTTCATTTTGTAATGAATACTCTGAAATTAAGCGATCCTGGAGCTCAAGGTTTGATCATCACGACACCTATGTTTATGGTTAAATCTCGTTATGTGGCTAGATTTTCACTCGTCGTTGCACGAGAAAACACTGCAGCAATCGTCAAACATGTGCCAACTGACTTACAATGCACGGATTTACATGTCTAAAGTTTGCCATCGGTGTTTGCTAGATGCTGCAGAAACTTTTTTCTCATTTTTATTAAAAAACAACAGTCTGTAGGTATCTCCTCTCCAATGCACTTTTTTGGTCTTGCAAGAATCGTGTCTCCACAATGTAAGCACAACTCTAACGCCCTCTTTCACTGCCGCCAATGACAGCGCACACTGGGGAGTTCTCATCAACAAAGCACTTAAGTAATCCGGCTCTAAGAAGCCTTGTCCTCAAGTAGGCCTATAATCTTCTGCTTTAAGACAGATCTATTAGATTTAGGATTTAAACTGAGCCTTACTGCTATCCCAAATTGAACCCAATCAACAACATTTGAAAGACATGAAAACAGATAATGTATGCTCTGTTGTTAAATTTCATGTCAAGATTTATCTGCTCCATATAAGCAGGTACATATAAGTATGTAAAATAAAAGTCAAATTGGACTCCCAACCGCCAAAAGTCAAGGTAAGCCAAAGCAAAACATGTTTTTATCTCAGTGTCTCTCGTGTGCTTTTGTGATTGGACTCAACGTTGTTATTTTGGGTATCTGATGCTATGGTGATGAGAAACATGATGAAAGCATGAGCAAGGGCGTGGTAAAAATCATTACAAGAGCTGTGCCATTGATCAACCCCGTCACCTTCATCACTAAGTATACATATGCATTAAATCACATATACACTATACTATATACAAGTGGTTTTAATAGACTGCATTAGCTCCTTGACCAATAATTCAATTATATAGATTTTATTAAATGTTATAGCCTACTTTTAGTTTCTACGTTTTTCTTATCTCCTCTTTTTAAATGCAGATATTTTTGATATATATATATATATATATATTAACACACACACACACACACACACACACATATATATATATATATATATATATATATATATATATATATATATATATATATATATATATATAACTTGCTAGTACAGCGAAATCTTTACGTTTTTAATTTGTTTCTTCTGTCCACATTACAATATACACTTATTTTCCCACGGCTTCTGCCATCACTGTTGCCTGTTACTATAAAAAGAAAGCCGGGACTTACCGGGAATCCTGTCAGTGGCAGCGCAGTCCGACGCACCAGTTGTGTCTTCTTCAAACTTTGTATTTAAGTTATTCTCGTGATCTACGTGTAAGAATCCACTTCAACAATAAATTCTTTGAATGTTGCTGTTTTGTTTGTACAGTGATTTCGTTTGTGTAAGCCGTATGGTTGGCTTTTCTTGCACGGCGCGTTGGGGATATTTTCAGTACCACGGTCAGCTCTCCGTGTTTTTATTTCGGCCCCACTGCGCCCACGTGACTGCACGTCACTCTAGCTCATTGACGTCACCCTCTCCATTGATAAGAATTTTGGTGCTGATCGAACCCCAAGTCTTCGCTACGCTGCAGTGCCCAGATGAATGGAAGGAAACGGGATGAATGAAATGGTACTTTTTTTCGCCGGGTAGAGAGGGCTAGACAACACGGGGAGCGCGAGACCGGTCCCTTCCAGATGCAGCTGCATACGACAGCGTGCACAAAGGAACCAACGATCCTCATCACGATGTGCATTGCCTCACTAGCAAAATGTATAAATGCAATTACTCTATGAAATCCACAGAGGAAACAGCTGGCGCTTGAATCGTCAGTGCATGGTGAAAAAAGAGATCATAAATGCATATTATACATGTTTTGTCTAATCTGTATTTACTGAGTAGCTAATGTGCCTCTTCCACACCCAGGTCGTGACAGGATGTTTTGAAATGTATCATTATTGAAAGCTATTGCAACCGTTTTCTGCATGGCCTAATGGACAATAAACATTTACAATACAATGTTACAGTACAGTGTTTCAGTGTACTATGTTGTTATCCATTGTGCAACGTCAAAATCCAAACTGCAAAGAGATGACAGGTTAAAATATCCTCGAAGTAAACACAATTTCAGTTTGCAACAAAAACCTATTGTTTTAAAATGCATCATTCCGGACGTTAATGTCACATCTAATGTCAAGTTATGTCGTTCTATATTTAATGCACATTTCTTTCCTAAATGTTCGGGTGACCTTTATTGTAGCCTTTGAATAAAAATAGGAAAATATATCATGAGTACAGGAGTGTTCGCAGTCATGGTTTGCTTTAAACTAGTAGTGTGTAAAAAGACACTCTTCGGTAAATGCAGAGTAAATGCAAGTGCGAGAAAACATTCGCTTTTGTCAGCAGTAGTTTTCAGGGACCATGCATGCACTTTATCGGTTTAAACGAACTGACAATTGAAATTTTAAAAACCTGTTCACCCAATGATCTGTGTCATTATTATTCACTCTTATGTTGTTTTAGGAGATGTTAGGAACTGACAGTCTCAGTCACCGTTCACTTTCATGTTTTTTTCCGTACTAAGAAAGTTAACGTGACTCAGGCTGTCAGTCGCTCTCATCCCCACAAAACAACGGTCATGTTTGGCATGAGGATGAGTCAATGATCAAAGCTTTTTTGGGATTCCTTTAAGCAACTTATATGGCCATAGTATACTAAAATTAAAATGTGTAACAATAAAGAACGAGGTGTTGCAATAATTATTCCTTATTCCATTCATTTTTCAAGCTCGTTTTTATAATGTTTCCAGGTGGACCGCATCTTTTTTCTTTTAAAATGTAAACTCTTCATTTTGCACGCATTACATGTCATGTTGCAGTATCTCTAGCGAAATTGTTTTACAGAACTAATTAATAACGCTCTGGGACTGCAAGTGCAACTTTGTTGTAGCGTGGAGACACGCCTTTATTCAGAGTAGCCTTGTTGTCAAGAACAGGGATGCAGAAAGGACCGTTGACAAAGCCGCATTTAAACTTATCAACGTACCTGAAGTAGTGTAGAAAGCCATCAGTTTCAAAATGTGATGAGCTCTTTTCCTGCAGTCTATCCAAGCGTTCTCTCAGTTGTACTTTTCCCCATATTTTATTCTGACCATTAAGGGAGTGAGCAAGCTCATGCATTCTCAAAAATGCGGGATGATCCTGGCACTAGGCTTTCATTTGTTGCCTTTATTTTTCTTCATTACGAAGTTCTTTTGGCTCACTCGAATAGTACGACAGCTAAAGGGCCATTAGTTAAATTATTTTGAGGGTGCTTAAACCTTTCTTTTACTTGTGTAATTAAAGAAACGTTTATATATCGATCTAAAGTTTTAATGCCATTTCTACCTCTATTGTTTTGCTCATTTATACAGGATATAATGCAGAATAGCAGTTTTAAGTCGTTAAATGTGTCACTTATGTTTTGGTTACAGTGACGACACGATAATGAATATTCCATAATGAACGTTAAGAAAATCCTGCCATGTGGATTCTTTCAGAATGTCTGTGGAGTTAAACATGAACGAATTGGATTAGCTCATGGTGAGAATGAGTTGACAGTGGCTGTACATGGCTGTCGGAAAAGATAGTGTTTCTGCAACCAGCTGACTGTTAACGTTAACTTCACCGTGCAGGGGACGCCGATTGTCTCACAGTAACAGGCGACTGAAGAGGTACGTTCTGCCTCAGAGAATTAACAGCACTCTGTTGACAAATGACCTATCCCACGATGATTTCCTGAAGCCGAAAGAGAAATTCTTCCTCCTCCATCATTTCCACACTGTGCTGCGTAAGTCGCAGGATGGGGAACGCCGCGTTGGCGTTCTTTGCAAAGGCGGCGGTGCAAGCTGATCGTTTGTTCTCCCGGCTCTGACTGGGAGTTAATGAGGCGGCATCCACCGTGTCTTGGTCTTCCCCCAGATGAATCTCTCTCGCTATAGCAAGCATAATTTCAGCACTCGAAGCCTTAAAAAAAATTAATACATTTATAATCGATTCAGACAACTAACCGTGGGAGGAATGCCCTGAGATTGGATATGTGACAGAGGCTTCCTGCCCACGCTTACGTACAAACAAAGCAAAGCGAGACTTGCTAACACAGAGTACTATCCAAACAGAGTTCCCCTGTCAGTTTGACAACATGCGAGCACCACTTTCCCATTTTTAAAAGGCCTACAACTTTTAACATTGTGTGACATGAAGATTCAGGGATGTTCCAATTAAATGAATAGCAGAAACAAGTCACATTAATTAACACATTATCTCTCAACTGGCCTAGTAGAAGGTAGTATCATTACAAGGTAGTATTGCTTTGTATAAAGTTATTCTTTAGTTTTTTTGTGCAATTTCCATGCAGTCCCAAGCAAAGAATGCTGGGAAAACAAAACCACATTCCCAGTTTCCGTAAAAAAAAAGATTCATGTAGTTGCAGACCCAACAAGGTTGATCCATGGCCATGTTTACATGCACAACATGTTTCAATTGGACTGAATTCATTCCGAATGATGAATCTGGATGTCGTGTTTACATGAAGGCTTTTTAGTCTGAAAAAAATTAACCCTCCGGAGCCGTGTGAGACATTTTATTACGGATGCGTGCACTTTATTTCACGTCTTCTGGACTGTTTACAAAAAGCACCCGCTTACCCCCATTGTAATGATTGGAGGGCCCAGGACAATTTCTAATATAACTCCGATTGGATTCGTCTGAAAGAAGAAAGTCATATACACCTATGATGCTTTGAGGGTGAGTCAGCTTTCAGAAGATGTATGAATCTCAATTTTGAAAAATTGACCCTTATGACTGGTTTTGTGGTCCAGGGTCACATATTGGCTGTTTATTAGTACTTATAAACCACATATTCTGCATGACCATATTCTATGTCCTAAATCCTACCTAATACCAAAATTTAAAAACTACCTTACGAACTATTAATAAGCAGCAAA
Organism: Cyprinus carpio; assembly: GCF_018340385.1. Classification (NCBI taxonomy): domain Eukaryota; kingdom Metazoa; phylum Chordata; class Actinopteri; order Cypriniformes; family Cyprinidae; genus Cyprinus; species Cyprinus carpio. The sequence continues at coordinate 15,272,738 of NC_056603.1, read as the reverse complement.
TTAGGAGTTTACTGATGCAAAGGTTGTAGTTAATGGTTTGTTAAAGGGGTCATATGATGCAATTTCAAGTTTTCCTTTCTCTTTGGAGTGTTACAAGCTCTTGGTGCATAAAGAAGATCTGTAAAGTTGCAAAGACTAAAGTCTCAAATCCAAAGAGAAAGTTGAGACTCGTCCACGCCCTCCTAAAATGCCTGGTTTAAACACGCCCCCACATGTCTACGTCATGATGTGGGAAGATTTGCATAACGCTGTCCACATGTTCATGCAAAGAAAGAAGGCGTAACGTTTGATTCCCACTGTTTCCGTCGGCGCCATCTCGTGGAGACACTGTTTCGTTTTGAAAGTGAAAATACTTTGTTTGGCCTTCCAAAAGAGGACACAACAAGAAATCAGTGGTTAAGTTGTATTTACAACACTGTTCCAGAACAGTTCAACCCAAATATTTGAGTGTGTGCAGCACATTTTATGGAGGACTGTTTCCTGATCCTGGGAGAGAAGACTACAATGCCGGCTGTTCTGACTCACAGTCTGTAAGTACGTTTACATATGTAAAGGATTTGCCACTGATGATTCAAACGCGAGTTTTGAGCAGTGTAGAGCAGCAGTTCTCAATTTCAGTCCTCGTGACCCCCTGCTCTGCACATTTTGTATGTTTCTCTTATGGCTTCAGACGTTGCGCAGCGCAAATCCATGAATGAATGTTCCGAAGTGAGGTAAACTTCAACAGATTTCTCCTGCTTAGGGAGTAGGGAGCAATGAACACTGTGTAGGGACCATGTCAGTGGAACACAGTTCATGCATGGAGCTCACTTCTAACGAGCTGATTATCTGAATCAGGTGTGTTAACAAAGAGAGACATGCAAAATATGCAGAGCTGGGGGGTGCAAGGACAGGAACTGAGAACCGCTGGTGTAGTGTAGAGCTTGTTGTTTGTAGTTTCTCTGATCAAAAATGCAGACATGGTTTTATGTTTGCGTGGCGCGATGCAACACAGCACGTAAAAACACAGTATAAGTCATTATAAGCCATAATTACAGTATGTCCCCACTGGATGCAACAAATTCTATCTTTGTAATTGTTTGTAAAGGTTTTATTGTTTTTGTCTTGTAGCGCCCGTGTTCTGACAGGGACACGTGTCACAGTATGGCAAGGATCTTAACATTTCCATCACACACTTGAGGCATTCGGCCAATCACAATGCACTGAATAGCTGGCCAATCAGAGCACGGCTCGCTTTCAGACCAAATAGCTTTGTAAAAAACTTTGCGTTTCAGAAAGGGAGGGCATAGAGGAGAAACAATAATGTACAGAATGTGGAAAATAATGTGTTTTTTTTACCTTAAACTGCATAAACACATTTCATAACACCAAATACACAAAATAATGTTCTTTTTAGTAACATCATATGACCCCTTTGATAGCGAGAGTTGGACCTTAAAATAATGTGTGACCTTGATTTTTTTCCCATAAAGGATGATGTGATATTGAAGAACCCTGTGAATGAAAACAGTGCATTTTGAGAAACTGATCTGCAATCTTCTGCACATCTTGACACTTATTAAGCTATTTAGATGTCCTCTATGGCTACTTGTCTTTGAAATAGCATGGCATTTTCCACCTCCCTGCAGATTCAATTTAGAATGAAAAATCACAGCCTGACGTGATTTATAAGCATCCATTGTTTTGATGAATGGCCTACATGACATTAATGTTGGAAGATCAAAAACATGGCTTAAAGAATCACTTTGGTACATTTGGGGTCCCAGTGCACCATTTGAATATTCTTTTACCACAGATGATTTGACAGCTAGACACAGATAGGGACTGAACCAGACAAAGGCAGCTATCAAGGAGGTAAAGAACATGTTGAATGATTCATTTTTCCCTCCTCTTGAGCCTCCAGGCCGAGTGCCCTTTTTAGTGTCACTGATATTGATACATATCCTATTGCTCTACAGCAGAGAAGCAGCTTTGCAGTATATAGTGAGACAATGAAATGCTGTGTATCTTATAAACAATATTTGAAGTAATGTCAGTTCAAAGATGTAAGCATATCCATTGCAACAAAGGTACAGTAGCACATCACATGATCACTTTGGAGAGTTTATATTTGTATCCCACTTTTATATGATTGAGGTGAAGTGATTTAACATTAATATCCATCTGGTTTAAATCAAAAAAGGGGATAGAAGTTTCTTTTTAGATTTCAACAGCTGTCACTTTCTCTCATACCTGCTATTTTGATTTGTGATTTTTTTTTTTTATATCTGCAAACTCACACTTATTTTAATAAAACACTCTCTGTCTTAGCTTACATCTTTTAATTCCATAGCCTCGGAAGCCACTTTCATCACCTTTGCATTCAGTTACAAACTATATAAATTGTGGAAATGATTTCAACATTTAAAACCATTTTCGCTTTAGCTGTACTATGCAAAGATAACCTCTATTGACTTTTATTCTGTGCTTTATCCCTGTAAGATTAGCTGGCTTTATTTGAGTCTGAAGTGCACGTTTTTAGCATTGATTGAAAAACTGATGTATTGTGAATGTAAATAGAGGAAAAAATGGAGGGGCCTGAAATTGAACGTGTTCTGGGAGGAAAAGGAGAATGATGAAAGGGGAGAAGGGGATCTGTGGGGTGTGACGGAAGCACAGAGAGAAAGATGGGGAGAGAAAGGAGGAGTAGAGGAGATGAATGAAAAGTGAAGTGTAATTCAGAGAAAAAGATAAATAATGCAGGCAGTGGCAAATTTATATAGACGCTTGCACTCGCTTCTCAAGCTGCACAAATGCAGCAATTCAGAGAGGTTTCACACCTAGTCAGTGAATCTGCAATATACTACAAACTTAAAATTGGCATGAAATAATTTACCCTATATTCTAAATGCATGTTAAAGATCTTATTGTGAACAAAGTTTATCTGTGGTTAGCTTTCAATTTTAAAAAATCTTATGTCTCATGTTTAATAAATATGTCATAACTGGACATTCTAGCGAAAATCTGGACTTATCTCTGGACTTTGATTGCGACTTTAAAAATAAAACTTTTTATTGATATCTATGGTTTCATGAAGAATCTGATATGGTGCTTTGAGAATAATTTTATATGGTACAGTACTTTTATATGGCACTCTTAGGTACTTAATGTACTAATATGCACCCTTAAGTACAAAGGTGTACATTTTGAAAAGGTACCACCATAGTGTCAGCTTTTGCACCCTTCTTTCTTAAGAACTGTTCACTGAGAGACTTGTTGGGGAACCCAGAATGGTTCTTTTATAGCATCATTGCGAAAACCACCTTTTAGAACCTTAATTTTTAAGAGTGCCAAGATCTGCCAAATGCAATAAATAAAATATAAATGATGCAGACTTATTTCCCATTTAATTTCAGATCCCCCCATAATGTCAATACGCATTAGTCTGATGATGCCACCCCCTCGCTGTTTCTTTTCCTCTCTCTTTCTGTGGTTTTGTTGTAGTACTATAAGAGCTGATGTTATTGGACCTGACGATTTATCACCTTGTTTGGAACCGGACTCTCTCCCACACACTTTCACCCCCCACTGCACATGTGTGGGCGAGGAGAGAGAGAAAGAGAGAGATAGAGAGAGAAAGAGATGGGCCATTGCAGTGCCTACAACTGTCTAAACAGTTTTTCAATGTCATCTCACAAGCTCTTTTACGCACAAGAACTCACTCATACCTTAAGACACTGTTAGGACAATCATGTCATATTAATATTGCTTCATGGAATTTTATTCATTAAATATGAAATGATTAATGAACATCGTGGAGACTGCGGCAGCGATGTGTGCAGCCATGTGCTTGATCTCACCATTACCTTTAGCCTCCAGATGGTGTGTCATCTGTTGATAACACACCCATGCACATACTTCTCACTCTGCATACCCTAAATAGGATACCAGTGAGTCTTACCGAGCTGCCAGGGTGGGTCAGATTTATGTGATGCTGGTAAATACGCTTTGCTCCCCCTCCAAATAATCAAAATGAAAGACCTAGAAAGTTGGCAGGGGATTGGCAGTCCATAGCAGGGCTTGCGAGTACAATGGGTCTCCCTTTGGCCATTTCATTGAGGCTGGTGAGGCATTTCAAAGGCCAATGGTTTGGCACTGGGCTTGTGCACACTCAGAAAAGTATCAATGTCCTAAAAATAGGGCTCAATGTACTGTTAATATGAAGGAATTTTTCATATAGATTTTTCACCTGTGTTTTACCTGTATTTTGAATTGTGGATGTTTTTTCAGTCCACATGTGACCTTTGGAAACAAAAATGCTATAAGTGCAACAGTGCTAAATGATACATTTTCATATTTCTATTTTAAAATACAGAATACAGAAACCATATTATATATATAAATGATATATATATATATAAATGAAGACTTTGTTTGCAAAAACAGGTAACTCAGGTTTTTTTTTTAAATTATATTATCATGTTATCATGTTTTTATTGTTTTATTGTGTTAGCTGTATTTTTTATTTTTATTTATTTTTATTTTTACAAATTACCAGTACACTTTCCATTTTTCTATGGATTTTTTTTTCTTACAATGCATGTCATTATCCATATATTGTAATCATCACAAGCTGTAATCACTGCCTAACATTGTTTGCATTTTTGCTTAACTGATGACGTTAACTAACCACCACTGAACCATTATATTATAGCTATATATTACTGCTATATGGACATTACTTCATCATCTCTGGCTGATAACAAAATACTTTCTAATTGTAACATTGACACAAGCATTTTCTATAAAGCTGCTTTGAAACAATATTGTGAAAAGTGCTATACAAATAAACTTATGTGTATCCGAGAGGAAGCAAGCAAATAGAACAGAAGTATGAAGCAGAAACAAAGAAAAAAGCAAGCGATGTATAAATGTAAATAAAAGTCTTTAACCATACGCCGAATGCTAAAGTGAGTGAAAGGACAACAGAGAAAAAAGGACAAGGGTAAAAAATGAGAGCAAAAGGAATGAATGAGAAGGAGAGAGAGGCAGAGAAGCTAGAGGAAGGAGGGGTGCGGCTCCCCGGGGGCTGTATGACTCACTCTCCTGCTGCTGGCTCGTGCGTCACTGGCGCGGTGCTGGAGGTGGAGATAGTGGAGAGGTCTGTGCATTTAATTATGGCCTGCCAATTTATATGCACTGTAGTGATACACACACATGCACACACATAATCAATTAACAGATGTGGAGATTGACAGAAAAAGGTCAAACATGTTTTTTTGCACACACACACAAATAAACAGACATTGGCCATATTGAGAAATGGACTGCTAAATAACAAACAAATACACGTATACACCCACACTCTTTGTTTGCATTAGACTTTATGAAAGCTTGTTGTTCACAAACAGGTTTGGCTCTAATTATTTCTTCTTATTAGCCCATTAGGTAACCATAATCAATGTTAATACAGACAGCTACAGCATAATGAGATTAGCGCGTGAATAAAACAAAGAAACGGATTGATAGAGTTGCATTTATGCAATGTATACTCATTAAAACGTCAGCAAAGGATGCATATTGAATGAATTGTTACAGAGGTCGATGGCACATTCTAAGACCTCGTGCCTTTTGTTGACTTGAGCCACGTGCTATAAGGCGGTGCTCAGATGGAAGGTGGAGACATGTGGGAAGGGGGGGCTGGGCATGATTTTATCTGCACACCTCCTCATCAGGTCACTAGCGTGGACGGATGTAGCCCCAAAGCAAATCATTACAGATGAGGTGACAATGTCCTCAATGGTGCCAATGTATTAGAACCTGTTAAGAGAGGAAAATGAATCTGCTATCATGCTAATGGATGTTTTCATTCTACACAAGACCTTTAGAAACAATGGTGCTAATTGACCCATACAGTAAAATAATGTCTTCACATATATTTATATAAAAAAACAGAATATATATATATTATATATATGCATTAAATTAAAATTTAATTCGATTCAATTCAAGCTGATCTGTATAGTGCTTTCCACGATAAAAATCTTTGCAAAGTAGCTTTACAGAAAATTAAGTTTCTACAATATATTTAGTAGTAGCTTATCAGTGGCGACTGTCAAGTTGATGTACATATGGCAGAAAGGTACTGTAAAAATCACTGAACAAAATTATAAATGCAACACTTTTGGTTTTGCCCCTATTTTGGCCTTTTATTGTGGACAGCATAAGGCACACCTGTGCAATAATCATGCTGTCTAATCAGCATCTTGATATGCCACACCTGTGAGGTGGATGGATTATCTCGGCAAAGGAGAAGTGCTCACTAACACAGATTTAGAAAGATTTGTGAACAATATTTAAGAGAAATAGGCTTTTTGTGTACATAGAAAAGTCTTACATCTTTGAGTTCAGCTCGTGAAAAAAGGGAGCAAAAACAAAAGGTCCTGCATAAAAAATCTATCAAAATAAGATTAACAATCAAACTTAAGGCAAAATTTGTTAGTTCTATATGTTGTTTCAGGGTTGGCATCATCTGAGGTCCTCTGAGGGTTTGGCATCATCTCTTATCAGGTGTTCTGGATCCAGACTGAAGCTTGTGTAAATCCTAGTTACCACAGGATGTCAATCCCGTGGCAGAAACCGAGAAACAAATAGAGGCATAATTAGCTTAGCTGCTGTTCCAACCAAGCAAAAATTATTTGTTTAACCCCTAAAGAATAATAATGTGCATTTGATCAGATATAACTGCAGTTCAAGCTTATGAGGTGCATTATTTGAATGCTTGGCCAAAGAAATGTCTTTAATCTAGATTTAAACAGAGAGAGTGTGTCTGAACCCCAAACGCTATAAGGAAGGATATTTCAGAGTTTGGTAGTCAAATGAGAAAAAGATCTACCTCCTTTAGTGGACTTTGCCTTCTAGGTACTACCAAAAGTCCAGAGGTTTGCGGTCTTAAGGAGTGTGATGGATTGTGGTTGGTAGAAGACAAGTTTGGCACACAGGTGCTAAACCATTAAGGGCCTTATAGGTAAGTAATAATATTTTGAAACTGATATGCAACGTAATAGGTAGCCAGTGCAGAGACTGTAGAATTGGGGTAATATGATCATATTTTCTTGACCTGGTAAGGACTCTAACCACTGCATTTTGGACTACCTGTAGCTTGTTTATTGAAGATGCAGAACAACCACCTAGCAGTGCATTACAATAGTCCAGTCAAGAGGTCATGAATGCATGAACTAGCTTTTCTAGCAGGTAACATGTTTCATAGCTTGGCAATGTTTCTGAGATGGAAGAATGCTGTTTTTGTAAACATGGGAAATATGATTTTCAAAAGACAAGTTGCTGTCTAATATAACACCCAGATTTTTGACTGTAGAGGAAGTAACAGTACAATCCGTCTAGTTGCAAATTATATTTTAAAAGATTCTGTGTACTGTTTTTGGTCCAATAAGTACTATCTCTGTCTTATCCAAATTTAATAAGAGAAAATTATTGATCCAATCTTTTACATTTTTAACACACTCTGTTATCTTAGATAATTTAAAAGTTTCATCTGGTCTTGTTGAGATAAATAGTTGAGTATAATCAGCACAACAATGGAAACTAATCCAGTGTTTTCTAATAATATTACCAAGGGGTAACATGTATATTGAAAATAGCAGAGGACCTAGGACAGATCCTTGTGGCACTCCATACTTTACTGGTAATAATTGAGATCAATCCCCGTTTAAATAAACTAAGTTGTAGTGATCAGACAGGGATCTAAACCATCTTAAAGCCTGCTCTTGAATACCTGTATGGTTTTGTAATCGATCTATGAGTATGTTGTGATCTATGGTGTCGAACGCAGCACTAAGATTAAGTACAAACTAGCAATAAAATGCAGCCTTGGTCTGACGCAAGAAGCAAGTCATTTCTAATTTTAACAAGTGCAGTTTCTGTGCTACGGTGAGGCCTAAAACCTGACTGAAATTCTTCATAGAGATAATTTTTTGCAGGAAGGAGCACAATTGAGCAGACACAACATTTCTAAAATTTTAGACATAAATGGAAGATTTTAAATGGGTCTGTAATTTGCCAGTTTACTAGGGTCTAGTTGTTGTTTCTTAATAAGAGACTTAATAACCGCCAGCTTGAATGGTTTTGGGACGTGACCTCAAGACAACGACGAGTTAATAATATTGAGAAGCCGTTCTTCTGCTACAGGTAACAACTCTTTCAGTAATTTAGTGGGTACAGGATCTAATAAACGTTGTTGGTTTAGATGCAGTGATAAGTTTATTTTATAAACAGTAGCCAGAGCAAGAGATAGGAGAGATCTCTTCTGCATATCTGACAGTGTAACATTACGCAGAAGTATTTCAAATGAGTTAAACCTGTATCCTGTTTTCTGAGTAACATTGAGAATATCACTATATATTGTTGCAACACTGCCACCATAACCAGTCTGACGGTGCTCATGGTTATAACAGTAGTTTGGTGGAGTAGACACATTTAGACCAGTATAGTCATTTGATTTGAGCCAGGTTTCAGTCAAGCAGAGTACATCAGAACTAAAATTAATCAAACATGACTTTTGTGCTTTCATAATTAACTTTGTTTTAAATAAATAATTTGTTCTTTATATTTATCAAATAATCCAGTAAAAATGTTTATTGAGCATATTACAATGATTTCTGAAGTGACACTAAAAACTGCATTTTGCTGCTGAAAATTCAGTTTTACCATTACATTTACTTAGTAAAATATTAAAACATAGAAAAATAGAAAATATATTTTTTTAATAGTAATAATTAATTGTCCACAATGTCACCGTTTTACAGTATTTTTATCAAACAAATGCAGCCTTGTTGAGTATAAGAGAAATAGGAAAAAAACAAAACATGAAAACTTTTGAATGGTACGCTGTAAAAGTTATATGATCAATATCATATATACAGTGCCCTGCACTAATACTGGCACCCATGGTAAATATGAGCAAACGCAGCTGTGAGCTGTTTTAGAATTTCAGAAGAGTTCAGATGCAAAAGCCTCTAAGTGCTGTCTGAAATTGTCTTCTAAAATTAGCATTGACAGGCTTTTATGTTTAGGTTCAGTAATTTTACTTTAATGGCAATGTATAGGTCCTTTTCTATTCCATTAAAGTGAAAGATCTGAACATAAATATAGGAGCCTGATAAAAATGGTAATTTTAGATGAAAATTTCAGAAGGCACTTAGAGGCTTCTGCATCTGATATATATAATTTTATATATTTAATTTTTTTTTTGGTCAGTGTGTGTACATGTCTAGAAACATATCTTTTTGACTAGAGTGTGTGTTCTTTTTCGAAGTGTATAATTCTGAATGGTTTGTTTGGAAGGCATTTTGCTGTCTCTGTATGCTGCTGTGGCTCATGCTCATTCTGACTGTGTGTGCGAGAGAGATGCACATTGCATTGGGTGCTATCTCTGTTATGTGAGTAAACTGCTATTGGACCAGATGAAGGAACAGCTTGTTGCAGTGACAGTGACGCTCCCTGTTTGTTTTTCTCTGTGCAGATCCCGCAACCGGCACCATGTTAACGCAACAAGTACTTACATGATTAATAATGACAGCATGATGAAGAAGTGCATCATCATAATCTCAATTACTGTCACATAGCACCTTACAAGAGCCTGTTGCTGCCAACATGTAGCGAATTTAATCAGAGCAACCGGAGAGGAAGGCAGAATTGATGATGCACATTTGGTTGTCAGGCTTAAAAAAAGAAAGAGTGCTTATCAAGGGCCACACAGCGGATGCTAAATGACTAAACCCTACACCCTACTAAAGGGTCTCACATTAGCGGATGGATCAAAATGGCTTTGTGTTTAAAACACTAAACAAATTCAGGGTGGTAAATTGCCAGAGGTTTTTGGTGACATGACTGAGCTAGTTTTACTTGTATCTAGGTGGTGTGCCTTATCTGATACCCAGCCTTTCTTTACAAGGCACTAGATCATTCCTTTCACAGCAATATACTTTTTCTCATGGTGATGCATTTGGGGCAAAGCCGTGAACAAATAAGCTGGACAAAAATGTAGATGTCTGGAAAGAATTGCATACTGAGGTCGAGCAGTCTTTAATAGTCAGATATGCATTTTGGATTTTGATTTGTTATGAAACAAGTTTTGTGTGTGCCCAAGTTTTAGCTGCTCAATGATAAAGGTTTCTCTATTATTCTTATTTATCACCTTTAGTGAGGGTCATAAAGCCTTTATTCACTTGAGGAGCAACATTAAATCTTTAACTGACAAAGTCTCGCTTTTCTTCTTGTTGCTCTTTTTCCATCCGTCCTTCCTCTTTCACTTTTTCACCTGCTACTTTTCATAAATTGTCTTTGTCGTCCCTCTTCATTTTGTTCTCCTTTTCATTTCTCAAGCTGTCCCCCTTTTGTTCCCTGCATGTGTCTCTCTCTGTCTTGTTATTTCTTTCACTCTCTCTTCCCAGTAATGAGGTTTCATGCCTGCAGTCTTGTTTGCTCACTACTAGACCATGAACAAATGTGAAGACTTAGAGTAAAAAAGTGAAACAAAAAAGGATCAATTAGAGAAAAGGCATAAGTGTGAATGAAGTGCAAATGTAAATTTTGTAAGATAAGTGCTAATAAACAAACAAACATATTAAATAAACCACACACACACACACACATTTGTTACTGTAAATTGTGGGGATTTTCCACAGACTTCTAATAATTTTATAATGACCAAACAATATTTACTATCCCCTAACCCAACCCTAAACCTACAGAAAACCAGTTTGCAGTCTTACAGAAAACCTTTTTGCATTGTTTCACCTTCAGATAAACATAATTTACTATTTTTAATGTTTTTTCACAATGTCAAAAATGTCAGGTTTTACTATCCTGTATGTAGCATAATGTAGCATAAACAAGTACACACACACAGACACACACACACACACATATATGTATACAGTGCCTTGCGAAAGTTTTTATACCCTTAATTTGTTTTCACCTTTTGTTATGTTTCTGCCTTATGTAAAACTGTTACAAATACTTTTTTTCCACACATCAATGAACATTCCATACAACATAATGACAAAAAGGCAAAAAAAAAAAAAAAAACACATTTGTGACAACTTTGCTGTTTATCACGTATGTCTTATGTTTGGGCTTAACATTTGGAAAATGGAGTTTAAGGTTGTGTATGAATCAGAACAGCCAATATTATAATAAATATTGATTGCTGTGTGGGCCACTGTCAGAAAAAAGGAACAAAACTGTCACTGGGATGGTACTTAAAAAAAAAAAAACTAGTAGTATGTACTCTTTATGTACTTATATGTACTTTTAAAGTTCTAATATATACCATTTAGGTGTAAATAAGGTACAATACATTTTAGCTTTTCTAACTTAGGATACCAACCTAGTGACAGATTTGTACTTTTTTCTGAGTTTTAATTTAAATTATAAATACAGGTCTTATTGAAGGAATCCACAGCTGAAAAGCCACATTCTTTCCAGGTAGTTATTCTTACTCATATGCTGATGTTAAAACTATATATATTCTATATGGATAATGAATATGGCGCTGTCATGTCTGTTATGTTATGTCACTTCACTTCCATTCACTTTCAAAACTTCCTGGGATAGCCATAAAGTGTCCATTTGAATACAAACTCCAGGATCTCAGCCGAAGTAGTAGGTCATCCAGATACTTTTCATCTACGTTTTTCAAATACTATGAATTCAGACATACTGCTCTTTTGCTATACTGTTTTTCACATACTATATAATATAGAAGTATGCATATTCAGAGGCAGCAATAGTCTTTTTCTCGGAGTTGGTGGGTGGCTGATGCACTGTTTTATGGATTGTGCAGCACCAGAGGGAGTGTGAAAGAGCATTATGTGTCAGCTCTGTGTGTAGGCCCATATCTAGTGGGGTTAAGAGACTTGAGGGAAAGTAGTATGTGTCACATTTGAGGCAGGCACATTGTTTTCCCTTTGTGCTTAAGGTAAAAACAAAGATCTCTACAGTCTCTCAACTGTTATGTCACTCCATATGACAGCAGATGTCTTTGCTGCTGTTTTGGAGGGTTTAATTGTACTGTATAAAGCTCATTTGTGTGTGAATATATATATACAGAAAGTAGTTGGTTTATAAAGGCAGAAAAGGATAATAGAATTGCACATGTCCACAGTGCATACTGTGATGACTCATAGTTTATTTTGTAGAGATTTAAAGCTGTGAGCAGGTTTAGAAATCACACACACACACACACACACACACTATATAACACTGGTACTTGCAGTGCCTGTAAGTATTGCTACAGATTACCTAAAATATTGGTGGTTAAATGTGTAGATACCACATGATAAAGATATTCGTCATATGGATTGTATAGAACTGTTTGCAGTAAGGACGTGAAACAAATGTCAGGCAGATATGACAGATTTTCTGATAGAAAAGGTCATTTTCAAGAAACAAAACAAGTTTTTGTTGCTGACATTTGTGAGACACTATATGGCCAAACCCGGTGGCAATTGTGCATGACTAAAAACTGACACTTGAGACTTATACTGAGACAAATACTGCATACATTTTATTTAAACATAGAGTATATAATATATGATGTAATTGATACATGAACATATTAAGGACGTATGAATTAATCCTCAAATTATTAGTTAAAAATTAAAGATTTTAAATAAGGCACTTTTTCAACTGATAAATGTATACACATAAAAATTGTTGACTGGTTGGCTTATTTTGTGCTAAAAATTATATAGAAAATATAACAATAACATAATAAATTAATGCATTATTCTAGAATACAGCTTGTTGCATAATACATTATTGTCAACTATAATATCTATGTTGCTTTTACTGGTTCCAGGGGTTTCAAATGTGGATGTCGGAACAGTAATCATACTTGCCAGATAAATGTAAAATAATATATTTAAAATAACAGGGTTACACAGATGTCAAGAGATCACCTTTATAGAGTAATAGCTCACTTCATTATAATATTATAAGGTAAGACCTGGTGTTATTGTTAGAAATGTTTTATTTATTCTTGTATCAGCAGATGACTAGAACATGACGAGTAACAAGCCCTGTGACTATGATTTTTCTGCCTCATTAGAAGTGTGTGTGAATCATTTTTAAGGCTGATTTTGTGTGTATTAATGTTTCACTGCTGTTCTGTCTTCTGTTCTACACTTCAGTATGGTTGCATTTATTTGATCAAAAATACTATTTTCAGGGCTTCAAACAAAAAAATTGAGTAAGGAGCCATTGGCTCCTATAAGAAAAAACTTAGGAGCCAAATAATTTTTTTTAGGTGCCACAGAATAAACGTGTTTTATTTATTTTACTATTATTATTATTTATTTATTTACATTTCAACATTTCAATCATACTGTCATGTGTTTAGGTCTCATCTTTTCTTGACTTTATCAGCATTTTAATCCATCTTTTAGATGACCTGGGAACTAAGGTTCACTTAAAGTGGGAACTAAATGTCTTTTCCAGCTTGAAATCTACAGTCAGAAAGAATTGTTCATTACACAGAATCTGTACCAGTATCACGGAGCATAAGCATCACTTGGCCACTGAGTGTAGCTTGGGCTCCTCCTACATGAGAGATTTCAGTAAGTTGTACTGTAGGATCTCTTATAAAATAGCCTACCTTTTGATGTTAATTCATGTTCATTATGTACTATATTAGTAAAGAGAAAGATTAAATGGGTTCACTTGCCCTTGAACTGAGGCGCTAAAGCGACCGCGCCTGCCCCATTGAGGAGCGCCAAAACTGCATTGTTTGAATTTCGTTATGAATTCGGAATAATTTTAAAGCTGGTACTTTTTATTAAAAAGTGACAAAGCACAGAGCTTTTTGCGATTACTGGACGGCAGTTGCACTTCAAATAATGAAGTTCACGCATTAAAAGAACACAGACCAAGATCTTGTTTAGAAGAAGCCAAATTAGTAATTATTATAAACGAGAATTGTTAACGATATTGCCAATATCCACACAGCTGACAGCTTTACCTGTTCTAGTTTGTTCAAGTTGTGCATGAAATAGGGCTTGGGCGTCGTGACGTCATTACTTGGCGTGGCCGCCATGCTGATGGCCTCCTTTACTGCTACTCGGACTACTGCGCAGTGTTTAGACATACTCCCCCTCAGCCGTGTGTCTTAATTTGATTAATTAAAAATCTATTTCAACCATGGTAAACCGTTGCTGTATTGTGGGGTGTAATAGCGCAACACATAATCGCCCTTTGAAAAAAAAATGGATTAACTTGCCACTGCTTTCCTGCTTGGAGGCGCGACCACGGAGACCAAGTGAGGTATAATATCTGAAATTAATTTATATAGCTTAAGTAAACACTGAAAATAAGGGAAATTTCCTGGGCTACTCATCCAAAAAACCGGAAAATTTCTACATTCATCTTTCTGTTGCTGTCCCTCTGCTGACAGCAAAAATTCGTACTACAAAACTGCTGCATTAACTAAGCGAGATTGTGAAGCTATGTCTAACGTGACTTTGCTTACATTGGTGTGAAATCGTGCTCTCACAACAACCACGCTGTTATCTTAAAAAGGCCAATATCACGCTAAGGTTGCATTCAAGTAACGTTAAGCAAAACGATGGTTTGAAAATATCTGTTTTGCTGGAAGGGCAACTGTGTATCAACAGGACAACAGCACAGAGACTGACAGGTCCGATGGAAGGGCTAACGGGATATTTTACAGGAAAATACTACAACGGGAAGACAGCGGGAAAAAGAGCTCAAATACATGAGAACCCCGGAAAAAAACGGGAGGGTTGACAGCTACTAACTAAACTTTTGAAACACATAAGTTAGTTAAAAGTACACGTGAATGGTTGTTAGCACTAACGGTTACTAAACTAGCAACTAGGCGGAGTGCAGTTTACCTTTGTCTGGATTACTGTATACTGTTTGCCGGCTTTATGATCTGCAGCTCCCTAACCCATCCATTTGTGAACTGCACATGAGACTCCAATGACTTGTAGCTTCGGAACTGTTCTGAAGTGTAGGCGCTCACAAAACAAACAAGGTAGCCGAAGATATCTGTAATGCAAAAGTGCGGCAGCAACTCGTCGTCGGTGCTCCACTCTTTGTTGGGATTTTCATATTGATCCAAACCGTTAATAGTGCCGATTTTGTCCACATACCGATCCCTGGCATCCCTACTTAGCGTATCCCTGTAAATCCCACAACCTTTTCGCGATTTTAACATATTTTTTCTTTCTCCCAACTCTGTTTCTTCTCGTTCGACTTGCTGTATGTTTACATTCACGACGCCATCAACATGGCCGCCACGTCCCAGAATGCAACGCGGCGCCCAAGCCCTATAGACGCTGTATTTTCTGCACTTTCCCTTCTTCCGTCTCTGTCATTTCTCTCGCGCTGCACAGCGGAGCTGCGTTTATCAGACTGTGTGCGTCAGCACTGATGTGCGCCAGAGATGAGGACTGTCTGAAACTCTCTTTTTCCACTAAAACTTTGATGCGCATCGTCTCAGTATAATACGTGAACATAACAAAATATTTGATCGCAAAACAATTAGGAAAAAAGGCATTACATTCAAATGTTTAAGTTATAACATGTAAATATATACCCAGATAGCAATAACACTCGGGCTGATTCTGGCTGAAATGCATCTCTGTCGGTTCAGTCTCGGCATCGGTGAGAAGATAATGGACCAGAGCCGCGACGACTTTACAAAACACTGCTGGCTGACAGACTGCTTTTTCTCTATGGGCCGATCTCGGCTGAAAGCTGTTGTACACGCGGCAGGTCCACACTCGGTGTAGTTGTACATTTAACATTTACATTTAATCATTTAGCAGACGCTTTTATCCAAAGCGACTTACAAATGAGAACAGTAGAAACAATCAGATCAACGAGAACAACAACGGTATACAAGTGCTATGACAAGTCTCAGTTAGTCTAGTACAGAACACGTAGCCATTTTTTTTTTTTTTTTTGGGAATATGATAGAAAAGAAAAAAGTTAAGTACTAGTATTAGTTGGTTAAGTGCAGGCGAAAAAGATGAGTCTTTAGTTGTTTTTTGAAAATGAGTAAAGACTCAGCTGTTCGAATTGAGATTGGGAGGTCATTCCACCAGCTGGGAGCAGTCCAGGAAAAAGTCCGTGAGAGTGATTTTGAACCTCTTTGGGATGGCAACACAAGGCGTCGTTCACTTGCAGAGCGCAAACTTCTGGAGGGTGCATAAGATTGAACTAGTGAGTTTAGGTAAGTTGGCGCCGTGCCAGTGGTCGTTTTGTAGGCAAGCATCAGTACCTTGAATTTGATGCGAGTGGCTACTGGTAGCCAGTGTAACCTGATGAGGAGAGGAGTAACATGGGCTGTTTTCGGCTCATTGAAGACAACCCTCGCTGCTGCATTCTGGATCAGTTGTAGAGGCTTGATAGTACATGCAGGAAGGCCCGCCAGGAGAGCATTGCAATAGTCCAGTCTGGAGAGAACAAGAGCTTGGACAAGAAGTTGGGTGGATTGCTCTGACAGGAAGGGTCTAATCTTCCTAATGTTGAATAAGGCAAATCTACAGGACCGGGTCGGTTGTAGCAATATGGTCTGTGAAGCTTAACTGACGATCCATCACAACTCCTAGGTTTCTGGCTGTCCTGGAAGGAGTTATGGTTGACGAACCCAGCTGTATAGAGAAGTTGTGATGAAACGATGGGTTAGCTGGAACCACCAGCAGTTCAGTCTTAGTAAGGTTGAGCTGAAGGTGATGGTCATTCATCCAGCTAGAAATGTCACTCAGACAGGCTGAAATGCGAGCAACTACCGTTGGGTCATCTGGTTGGAATGAGAAGTAGAGTTGAGTGTCATCAGCGTAGCAGTGATAAGAAAAGCCATGCTTCTGAATGACAGATCCTAATGACGTCATGTAGATGGAGAAGAGAAGCGGTCCAAGTACTGAGCCTTGAGGAACCCCATTAGCAAGTTGTTGTGACTTAGAAACTTCACCCCCTCCAAGACACCATGAAGGATCTATCAGACAGGTAGGAGTTAAGCCACTGGAGTGCGGTTCCAGAGATGCCCATCTTTCTGAGGGTGGATAGGAGAATCTGGTGATTAACAGTGTCAAAAGCAGCAGACAGGTCCAGCAAAATGAGTACTGAGGATTTTGAAGCTGCTCTTGCCAGTCGCAGGGCTTCAGTAACCGAGAGCAGGGCAGTCTCAGTTGAGTGGCCACTTTTGAAGCCAGATTGGTTGCTGTCCAGGAGGTTGTTCTGTACAAGAAACATAGAGAGCTGGTTGAACACAGCTCGTTCGAGTGTCTTTGCAATGAATGGAAGAAGGGATACCGGTCTGTAGTTTTCTAGAAGTGCTGGATTTAGAGATGATTTCTTCAGCAGTGGGCTTACCCGAGCCTGCTTAAATGCTGAGGGAAATGTTCTAGAGTGAAAGAGAGGAGTTGATAATGTGAGTAAGTGAAGGTACGACTGAAGAAGAAATCGCTTGAAGGAGGTGAGTGGGGATCAGATCCAGTGGGCAAGTAGTAGGATGACTGGACAGGATAAGTTTGGAAACGTCCGTCTCTGAGAGTGGAGAGAAGGAGGAGAACGAGTGAGCATTAGTCGTTGTGAAGTTATCCTCAGTCTGCGGTGTGGAGAATTTGGTCACTGATGGTTCTTGTCTTATTTGTGAAGAAAACTGCAAAGTCGTCAGCTGTAAGAGTCGATGGTGGAGGCGGATTAAGAAGAGAAGAGAACGTTTTGAAGAGTGTCCGAGCGTCACAACAGTTGTTAATCTTGTCGTGGTAATATGATGTTTTAGCAGTGAAGACATTTGCAGAGAAGGAGGAGAGGAGAGACTGATACACACTGAGGTCGGTAGAGTTTCTATATATATATATATATATATATATATATATATATATATATATACACAGTGGGTACGGAAAGTATTCAGACCCCTTAAACACTCTTTGTTATATTTCAGCCATTTGCTAAAATCATTTAAGTTCATTTTTTTCCTCATTAATGTACACACAGCACCCCATATTGACAGAAAACACAGAATTGTTGACATTTTTGCAGATTTATTAAAAAAAGAAAAACTGAAATATCACATGGTCCTAATTATTCAGACCCTTTGCTGTGACACTCATATATTTAACTCAGGTGCTGTCCATTTCTTCTGATCATCCTTAAGATGGTTCTACACCTTCATTTGAGTCCAGCTGTGTTTGATTATACTGATTGGACTTGATTAGGAAAGCCACACACCTGTCTATATAACACCTTACAGCTCACAGTGCATGTCAGAGCAAATAAGAATCATGAGGTCAAAGGAACTGCCTGAAGAGCTCAGAGACAGAATTGTGGCAAGGCAGAGATCTGGCCAAGGTTACAAAAAAAATTCTGCTTCACTTAAGGTTCCTAAGAGCACAGTGGCCTCCATAATCCTTAAATGCAAAACATTTGGGATGACCAGAACCCTTCCTCGAGCTGGCCGTCCGGCCAAACTGAGCTATCGGGGGAGAAGATCCTTGGTGAGAGAGGTAAAGAAGAACCCAAAGATCACTGTGGCTGAGCTCCAGAGATGCAGTCGGGAGATGGGAGAAAGTTGTAGATAGTCAACCATCACTGCAGCCCTCCACCAGTCGGGGCTTTATGGCAGAGTAGCCCGACGGAAGCCTCTCCTCAGTGCAAGACACATGAAAAAACACCTGAAGGACTCTAAGATGGTGAGAAATAAGATTCTCTGGTCTGATGAGACCAAGATAGAACTTTTTGGCCTTAATTCTAAGCGGTATGTGTGGAGAAAACCAGGCACTGCTCATCAACCTATCCAATACAGTCCCAACAAGGAAGCACGGTGGTGGCAGCATCATGCTGTGGGGGTGTTTTTCAGCTGCAGGGACAGGACGACTGGTTGCAATCGAGGGAAAGATGAATGTGGCCAAGTACAGGGATATCCTGGATGAAAACCTTCTCCAAAGTGCTAAGGACCTTAGACTGGGCCGAAGGTTCACCTTTCAACAAGACAGTGACCCTAAGCACACAGCTAAAATAACGAAGGAGTGGCTTCACAACAACTCCGTGACTGTTCTTGAATGGCCCAGCCAGAGCCCTGATTTAAACCCAATTGAGCATCTCTGGAGAGACCTGAAAATGGCTGTCCACCAGCGTTTACCATCCAACCTGACAGAACTGGAGAGGATCTGCAAGGAGGAATGGCAGAGGATCCCCAATCCAGGTGTGAAAAACTTGTTACATCTTTCCCAAAAAGACTCATGGCTGTATTAGATTAAAAGGGTGCTTCTACTAAATACTGAGCAAAGGGTCTGAATACTTAGGACCATGTGATATTTCAGTTTTTCTTTTTTAATAAATCTGCAAAAAATGTCAACAATTCTGTGTTTTTCTGTCAATATGGGGTGCTGTATGTACATTAATGAGGAAAAAAATGAACTTAAATAATTTTAGCAAATGGTTGCAATATAACAAAGAGTGAAAAATTTAAGGGGGTCCGAATACTTTCCGTACCCGCTATATATATATATATATATATATATATATATATATATATATATATATATATATATATATATATATATATATAAATTTTTTTAAAACCGCAGCAAGCGATTTTCATGTTAAACACTTTGATTGGGCTCATTCTTCCGTTCTCTTTTTCTCCTTTCTCCCCCCCACACACACATATATATTCTAGACTGTTCCTTTGTGAGTGAGAATTACGCTAATTTAATGTCTCTCTAATAACTGCTTCTTTACCTAGCATGCACTAGGTCTAATGGCACTCATCATCCTCAATTCCTAGGCTTATTTCCTGTGATTAAGAACTTCCATGGCATCATGGTTGCTTCTATATAATTTTGTCCCAATGTTTTTCAATTAAAGTCTGTCCTCTGTCTTCAAGCAGCAGACTAATTAGTCAAGCACTAAACTGAAATGGAAGTGAAGCTACACTGATGGCTGTATTGTTTGGAAAATGATGTGGAATTTGTGAGTTGTGTTCGTACCACATTGTGTAATTACTAGAGGCCTTTGCTGCTCGGACAATCCGGATCTGAGTCAACAGGTTGAGGAAGACATATGGACGCTCATCGGGAGGGTGAGTCATGATGAGGGGGTTATTAAAGTAAATTAATAGCTGCTCTTAAAAGCTGTCTTTGGCATCTGGAAACAAATGCAAAGTGGAAGAAAGTTTGCTTATCTGTGACATGAGTTGTTTCTCTACTCATTAACATTAATCTGCAAGTAAAAAGAACACGTTAATGACAGTGGAAATCTGATTGATCATCCATCCTATAGTGCACATCTATGTGATTTTGCATTATCGCTTTCCAAAAAATGCTTTTGTTTGGATCAGAGATATTCATAATCAAATCTGTGTATTTTCTTTTATGCCTTTGAGTTTTGTCTTATGTTTTATAGCTCCTTGCTCCATTGTCATCAACTGTAATATGTAAATCTATAAAATATGTCCTGCTTGGACAAGTTAAAACAAAAGCCAATATATTGTAATTTAAAGGGGTCATATGATGCAATTTCAAGTTTTCCTTTCTCTTTGGAGTGTTACAAGCTCTTGGTGCATAAAGAAGATCTGTAAAGTTGCAAAGACTAAAGTCTCAAACCCAAAGAGATATTCTTTATAAAAGTTAAGACTCGTCCACACCCTCCTAAAATGCCTCATTCAAACAAGTATTTACATAACACTGCAGCCGCCATGTTGTGAAGACGCTGTGTGTGTTTTGTTGTGAAAGCGAAAATACGTTGTTTGGCCTTCCAAAAAGAGGACACGACTAGAAATCAGTGGTTAAGCTGGATTTACAACACTGTTCCAGAAGAGTTCAACCCAAATATTCAGATGTGTGCAGCACATTTTATGGAGGACTGTTTCCTTATCCTGGGAGAGTAGACTACAATGCTGGCCGTTCTGACTCACAGTCTGTAAGTACGTTTTCATATTTAAAGGATTTGCCGCTGATGATTCAAACGTGAATTCTGAGCAGTGTAGAGTAGCGCTTGTTGTTTGTCATTTCTCTGATCGCAAATGGAGACATGGTTTTATGTTTATGTGGCGCGGTGCAACACAGCGCATAAAAAGACAGTATAAGTCATTATAATCAGTAATTCATCAGTAATTATGTCCCAACTGGATGCAACAAAAGTCTCGTTTGTAATGGGTTTTATGGTTTTGTCTCATTGCCCCGGGACACGGCATCACAGTGTTAAGGGGCGATTTCCATCACATGCTTGAGGTATTTGGCCAATCACAACACAATGGATAGCTGGCCAATCAGAGCACACTGTGCTTTTCAGAATGATGGGCTTTTTAAAAATCAATGCATTTCAGAAAGGCGGGGCAGAGAGGAGAAACTATAATGTACAGTATGTGGAAAATAATGGGTTTTTTGAACCTCAAACCGCATAAACACATTTCATTACACCAAATACACAAAATAATGTTCTTTTTAGCAACATAATACGACCCCTTTAAGCATGAGCTGGAAAATAATAGTTTCAGTTGCAATGAAATGTTGTGTATGTATGTTGTGATTATCATTTGTTACCAGTAAAATAATAGCTATAATATTTGATATTATAAATAATAAGCATCATAATACAGTACAATGTTTCAGTTTTAACAGTAGCATCATTTTATAAAATGATAACTATTTTGATCAGAAATTGGCACCATACAATTAAAACAGTATTACATACAATTAGTGTTACATCTATTAACTGATGACAGTTACTGAAAATCTTAAAGAAATAATGTCAAAACTATCATATGTGAGGTGTTTCATATATCTAGACAGCTCTGTGGCAAAAATTATTTAAAATGACCCCTGTCATCATTCATTTCACAGTATTTTAAATATATTTGCTGTAGCGCAATCACTTCAAGGCCAAAGACACATACTAAACATACTTGAATGTGTTATTTAATAAAATGAGAGTGAAGTACCAAATTTTTTTAGGTAATTGCTTCTTTAGTAAGTCTTTAGCTCATAACAACTGGTACTTTGCAGACCCACATGTGCCAATGGTGGCCCACTAGGTGGTAAAATTGGAATAATCTACAGGGGAAGCTAGGTGAAGTCCAAATATAACGCAGAGGGTGGGTTATCATCATCATCGTGATAAATATAATTAACTGCTCCAGCAGCAACCAGCTCTCTGTCTTTCTCTTCCATTTCTGAGATGCGTCATATGGCTAGGTCAAATCCATACAAGTGCCAGGAAGCGAAAGAAAGCAAATTAGGAAAATGAAAGCAAGAAACGGCATAAAGCCTTGAGTCATTCTAGCAGTCAAATCCTGTAACTCTTATCAAGGGAGAGCTGAATCTTGCCGTTTGTCCTTCTGAAAGTTTTAAACACTGCACTGTATGTGTAATCTTAAAAAGTTTGACAAAGCCTCTAAATACCTACTTGCTATTGTTCCTCGAATCTTCACCAGAGAAAGCACTTCATAGAACTGTGTCTGTACACCACACCCCTGCTTTTCCTCATCGCCAAACATACACACTATCACTTCTCCTGTAACAAAGAATATACAGTACACTGTAAAAAAAAAAAAATCTGTAAAATTTACGGTAAAAATGGCAACTGTGGTTGCCAGAATTTTATGGTAAAAACATCTCGGTTACGTATTGTAACCCTCATTCCCTTGCGTAGGCCCCGTGGCCAGATGTGTGCAAGTGTGTCTGTGCTGAGTGTTCACTCTGTCACGGAGTAGAAGGTTTCAGAAGAGGCAAACAGGTCTACCTGAGCGGCTCCAAAACGACTCCAAATCAGCTGGACCATCTGGGGATGGAGTCCCCATTTTCCCAGGGGAGCACAGCTCGTGACAGCTCGTCAGCTGTCCGGTTGTACAGACCAGGAATGTGAATGGCATGAAGCGACCTCAGATGCTTCTGACTCCAGAGGAGGAGGTAGCAGGCTAGTTGCGATGGGAGCGTAGACAAGCTTGTCGGTTGATGTTGATGTACAGTGTTGTCCGTGCGGACTAGTAAGTGCATGCCTCGTAAACGCTCTTTGAGATGGATCAAGGCACACAACTGATCCTGAGACTGAGCTAGTACGAGCCAGTCATCAAGGTAATTGAAAATGTGAACACCTTGTTCTCTCAGAGGAACAAGGGCTGCCTCCGCAACTTATGTGAAGATACGGAGCGACAGGGACAGCCTGGAGGGCAGGATTGACACATGAATGTACGTGTCCTTCGGGACGATCGCTGACAACCAGTCTCAGGGACAGATGCAGCGAAGATGCATTCCTGCATCAACATCTTGAACAGTAACCGGTGAAGGGCCCTACCTACGCCCAGCTCCAGGGTGCCATTTGAGTAAGGCTGCTGCGGATGTGGCACGGGAGCGGGGGTGGTCGCATGGGGCCACCCTTGGCGACGAGCAGGCTGGGGCGCTCCGGCCGGCGGACAGGTGGAGGCAGCAGCTGCCTGGTGGACAAAATGTCGGACTGCTTCAGTCTGCTTCTGTGCAGCCGAGAACTACTAGCCCATGTTCTCGACCGCGTCAGAAACACAGAAAGAGACAGAAGAACAACGAAAGAGAGGTCAAAGTGGAATAAAAGAATGCAATGTTGGGCAATTCATTGCAAAAACATTTGACATTTTTGCAAAGTATGTATTGATTTGGAGAAGGGGGTGGGGGCCTTGGAGTAAAAAAGGTTGAGAACCACTAGCTTAAACAAATGTTTCACATGCTGAGAATGATAACCTAACATATAAGTATATAAACCATAAATGTTTAAGAATCACTTAGGCTATCTCTGGGCGATTCATGATCAGGTAGATCATGCCAGAAAACTACTTATTAGCCAAATTGCTTCATTTGACTTTTCGAAGATCATCTACTCTTCCCTGTGGATTACCTCTGACCTACAATCTGATTTTCTGCTGATTGAATTTTAGAATATTGAATCTGATATTCCAAATTTCCTCTTCATCTTGAAAACTTGAAGCTGTATTTTTTGAAAAAGGATATTTGCTGTATAAGATTTCAGAACCAGAACCAAAAAATTGCTGTTTGAAAATACGTCTATAAAACTCTGCCATAAGAATGTCAAATGTTTAATATTCATGTAAAAAAAAAAAGAAAGAAAGAAAATCAAATTCAGAGCTGTGTTAAATGCCACATAATATTCAGTTTTGTTAAATGACACTTGCCAAAAAATCAAATTTACACAATAAAAATTCAGTTAGTTTTGTCATATTGTAAGTTCCATAACAGAGCAGCATTTCATTGAGCCCGAGATGCGTCTCAGTGCTGCCTACTCTTGGTGGAAAAACGGAAGTGCAATCTTTCCTGCTAGAAAATCGAGGTATTAATTCCAGCACCCGATATTGTCATAAATGTCTTTACTGATGCATTGTCTGCGTTACTGGAGAAACTACAGTCATGTATTTGCAAAAACACATACATTGAGTCCCCCAAGGTCATATATGACCCACAAAATGCAATTTAGACTGACAGAAATTGTTATTGTGATCCATTAGGTGTCATCTTTCTATGATTATTAGACAACTGACCATCTGCAGCTTAAACCTATTTTTGGTTTGTAGTTGTGCTGCTGAAGGAGAGAGAGAGAATTACTTTAGAGGCCCTACAGATCCTCCAGAGAGATAGTCATAAAGCAATCAATGATCTTATTTTTGACTCAAGGTCAATAACTATGACTGACCTTGAGCAGAATTAATTTAAAGATACTAATTAATTTATAAATATGTGCACGATAATATTGACCTTTGTATTATAGCAAAAAAATTATTATATATATTTTAATGTGCTTTCATTATTTCGTTCATAAAAAGCAGATAGACATAAATATTTAATTCTTCTATCTAAAAGAATATATAGCTACCAATATATAAATCATGCTTATTTTCTTGTCTTGCTTTTTCAGAAGTGTTAGTATTTTATTTAGTATTTCCTGCTACATGCTGCACAATCCAGAGAAAATCTTTCATTTTGCATCACATATTCTTATATATTGGGTCCACAGGATAATGCATGTTTATCTCAGCATGTTGGATGCCTTGTGTACTGAATTTCATTCATAACAGCTTTTCGAAAGAGGACTTCTTTGTGACTGCCTGCTCTGTGGCTGATAGAAGCAGACTGTTTCTCAGACACAGATTATGTCAAATCCAAGATTCCATTTCATTGTCAGTTATAGCAGTTTCTTCCTTAGTCCAGGCCTTGGTTTAATCTGTGTGTGGAAAAAAAGCATTTCTCATTCTAGCATCAACTTCACACACTTCTGGTTACTGTTAATAGGTTACTTATTATTTAATATAATTTGAAATACAATTTGAAATATTTAAAATATTATTTTATACAACTGAACATTTTAAATAAGAAAACAATATAAAATATTTTTACAATATAAGACATTTTTTGACTGTGCAATTTTGTACAAACTTTTACCCCAAAAATATGACTGAAATCAGAGTGATCAATTTAGCAACATTCTTAATGCTGAATTCAGGTACTTTAATCTCTCAAAAAATGGAAAAGAATAATAACTTGTCATTGCAAGAATCTTTCACTAACATCCTTTTTTGTTTTCTCCACTGTGCTCCGCTGAATACCATGCAGTCTGTGCTCTGAAGTGACAGCTAAGTTGTTAATGAGTTAGTCAGTGATGCAGTAGTGAAATTATGACTAGGCCTTTCTCATGTTAATAATTCAGTCTCTCACTGTCCATGTTAAAATATAATGTATGTTAGAAAGGATTTGACAATATAAATGTGACAGAAGTTACAAATTAGAAGAAATCTGGATAAATGTAATTTAAGCTTTTCATAACAGCATGCATGTAATACAGTATGCACCTCTTCTGCAAGACTGTGTGAGTGCACAAGATGTCTCCACTAATTCCATGCATTTAATGAAGTTGATGGATGGGTGTCTTCATGCGTGCTCGTGAAAAGAATAAGGGAGAAGGTGATCTGCTCTGTCATGAGACGCTCTGTAATAAGGTCTGGTACGAGGAACAGATGGACATTATTTGAGAGACAGAACTGGAACTAAATGAGTGTAATGACAAGCCAAGTGCTTCAGCAGAGCAAGAGTGACGTGAAACTAATGGAGGAGGAGAAATGAAAGGAAAGAGGTGGAACAGTGAGAACGATGGAAGGGCTGACCATGACGGAACGACATAAATCATGGTTGCAAAGTAAAGAGAGAGTATTACGGAGAAGAGAGAAACAGAATAGCAACAGGATCTTTCTGTGATAGAGAAAGAGAGAAAGATGAACAACATGGGGAGAGAGGAGGGGAATAATTTGCTGATGGATAGATTCTCAGCACATCCATTACATTGTTGCCTGTTTCTCAGACGTCACACATTTTCTCCAAGGACTCCTCGTGCGCTTTCCCATCATGAAAGGCAATTACAAAACACCCTAGTGGAAAAAGAGGCTGATTTTCCACAGTGTTAACCTCCTTTTTTCTTGTCACTGCCGTTACCAGTTGCCTAACAGCTGTAATGTACCGTACATACAGTAAGTGACTTAGGATTTTATTGTATTTAATATTTTGAAACAAACAAACAAACAAACATATGATTAATTTTGAAATCTTTGTTTATACAGTTAAAAGTATTTATTTTTTGCAGTAGTATTAGATACAGAATTACATTATAAATGGATAAACAGATCATAGATAGAAAGATAGATGCTTGACTTAAAATTAAGTTTAGCTCATTTAGATTTGTTAAATTTAGTTGAGTTGGATTTTTCAGTTATCGCAACAAAATTTATGTAGTTGTAACTACTTGCAGCAGCATTTTTTACAAGTGCACTTTTCCACAAATACATTAAGCAACACAAGTTTTCAGCATTGATAAAAAAGCCATTCTTTTAATTTATTATATTACACATTAAATGCTTAAAACAATCAGTTTGAAGTACTTTTCATTTCAAACTTTCAATTCATAAATCATCCTGTACTGTACTCATGAGGCACAGAGGAACAAGTACATGCTTCATGTTTCTGACATCTGCATCTGTTTAAGTAATGAGTTCACAGAGTTTGTTTCACTGTGCCTCATTTCACTCAGGCACAATATAGTTGTACAATGGCTTAAACCGATTTAATTTGTTGAACAAATAGTTTGTTTAACCAAAGCTGACAACTCCATTATGGCTAATACAACATCAATCACCAAAAAATTAAACAAGCTTTTCTTTATCGCCAGCATCTTTTTTCTTCTCTCCATCCTCTTTAGATATCATTATGGCTCTCTTTCCAAAAACAGCTGCTCCCAGTAATCCCGGAACTGCTTCACTGTCTCATGGCCCTCACAAAACTGCTTTAAATCTTCCCATAGAGTCTGATGCATATAAATATGAACCAAAACCAAGCCTTGAATCTCACTTTTCACGATGTTCAGGTGAGCTGTTAGTGCCTTCTTTGCTAAAGAAGTGTCTGTCCCGTACAGGTCGATATTAAAGCGTAGAGACCCTCCATTAAAGGGAATAGGATAGGGAGGTGTGTGCAAGCTCATGAACAGGGGTTTCTCACTGGAACCATCTACAAACCACGTCAAGTTTCGCCTTGCCAAGATGTGAAGGTTACTCTCCATGAGCTTCAATGGCTGCCAGTCCTGGATGATAGCACCGCCTGGAAGCTGAAGTCTAGAAGACAAGTCTGAATCCAAGAGAAGGGTCTTAAGAGCTTCCAAGTCCTTTACTGGCACTAAACGACTGCTACTGTTAGACTCATCTGACCCAACCAGTTTTTCCTTCAGACCCGAGACAAAGCCATCAAAACCTTCAGAATCCCCCAGCAGGGAGAGAACAGCCTGGTTTATAAAGACACAAAGAGAAAAAAAAAATTATTAATTTGGTAAATAGTGGTATTACTATTACTATTCATAGCTCTCATGTGACGTCACGCCCTTATAGGAAAGCCCACCTGAAGGGCAAAACAAGGCTTTCCTCCACTGACCGCCAGTTTTTTTTTTTCTACAAGTATGCAGTAAATATAACAAAGTAAGATACTGATATTATAGGCCAAATTCAGTATATTGATGATGCATACTTTGTACAGGCAAGTGTATGAACCCTATATAACGTATGCATCATCAATAAGATGTGTACTGAATTAGATCTTTTAATATCCTTATTTTAATACATTTAGACACTTTAAGTGTTTTTCACATTAAACATTTTATAATGTCACGCTCTTTTTAACGATTGAAATATTGCGGTAGGTGCTTTATGTGGATTGCAAATGGCCAAAACTTGCATTTTGTTCACATATCTTAATTTTATTTTTTTGAGAGGTCATCTAAATATTTGTGGATTGGAAGGAAAGATGTGTAAACCCGACAGGCTTGTTCTGCAGTTTTTTGGATGTTTTGCCCTCCAAGTTTTCGACCCGGTCAGGTGACTGAAAACTATGAATTAGTGGTATGGATCAAAAAGTAGTGAGAGGAAGTGAAGAAAAAAGAATAATTCATTTAAAACAACTATCAAAAATAATAAAGAGAGATACAAAATGCAGATTACAAAGTATTTTGATTAGCAAACAATTTTTTTAATGAATAACTTACTTTTGCAGCTGATTTAGAACATATTAAAAGAAAGATATGATAAAGGTATGATGCTACTACACGTTTTCCATTTAACTTTTTAATACTTTGCATTTGTCTGTTAATAAATTAGGTGTCATAAATTATTTATTTAGTCTAGTGATCATTTATAAGTACACTATTATTAATTGTTCATTCATTTTTGTTCATGATACATTAAATAAAGTTAATTTATAGAACTCTCTTTTCCAGTTTTAACTCACCCGTCTGGCCAGAAGCGTGAACTTGCTCAGTTTTTCAGGCCCTGGGTCATCTCCTCTGGTGAGGCGCTTGATCTTCACATTAGGGTAGACCCTCTTTATGTAGCCATCAACAAATCTCTGGATCACTCCAGCCAGACCACAACCCCTTTCGTTTGGACACACTCTCAATCCCTCAACTATAACAGTTTCACCTCCATCAACCAGCAGGCCTGACTCCAAAGCCACCTAAAGGCACACAGAAATAATTATTGCAAAGGTTGAAATAACTGGAAAAAAACTGGTAAAGTACCAGTGTGATTATATGATTGCGATCATTAAATAATATGACAACAAATACCAGTTTACAAAATCAAGCAGCATAACACTGTTTTTCGTACTGGAAGCTGCAGGACTAACTAAAACCATTACCTCATGTTTCAAATCATGAGGAATCGATTTTCCTTAATCTTTGAGATTATAAATATTAATATACTACTTATAAACTCAAGTACTGTTAGTTAACAGTAAGAGTAAAAGTGGTCTGCTTTTCTTAATATTCAATATGCTAATTACAAAAATGTGCTCCTAGTAGCTTAATGGAGCTTTTAGGGCAGCCAGTAGAGCTTCAGTAGGGTGTAACAGTACAATATAATACTAGTGAGATGATAGAATCAAACAATTAGAATGGTGCTGCTGGCCTTGTCTGACCACCCTAGACTGAGTATATGAAGAGCAAAACTGTCCAGTGTTATAAATGTCAGATACTGCATTCAAGTATATGGGTCATGAGTCAATCATTTATGTGCACAACAGAGAACACACGCATAGATGTGGTTCAATTAAGCCACAAGATAAAATGTTGTCTTTCTGAGAACTGCAAGATTGGCATTTCTCGATAGACACATCATGACTTATTTTACCTATTAACCTTTTCTTATCATAACAGTTAGTGATTTGAATAGTCCATTAATTATAAAACCTGTATGTTAAATGTTAATGTAATTTCTTGGACATCCTATTTTGAGTTTATAACAGAATATATGTTAATGATAAAGTGTGTGTCTACTTGCAAAAATCAAAATAGAACTGAAAAATAAATGCAACAATCGTGCAATTTAAAAATGAGAATTAATATTTCCTCACAGCTTTTGGCTGAGGTTAAAACTAAAATCTTTTTCCTTTTGTATCTCTTACCAGCTTCCTATCTCTCCGTGCTATAATAACCACTCTTCCTGGCTCAGTCATCCAGGAGTGATAGCGATGTGGAAGGTAGTCATTGCCACCATATATGTCTTGTGAGATGGCCATCACGTCATCGTAATCCTCTGGTCTGGCCAGACAGAAGGTCAGTCCATCACTTTCACCCACACAGTGTGAAGCCATTGTTACTGTTGTAAAACACAGATATTGTGTGCGTGTGTGTGTGTCTAGTTCCAGTAACAAATAAAAACAGATTAAAACAACATTATATTAAAAATATAAAATACATATTATATTAAAAATTAAAAACCATTTAATTATATTACTGTGGATAACATTAAGCAAAAACTTATTTATATAATTCTAGTCTGGATGACAGTCTACTACTAAGAAGCAGCAATTTGGTCTTGCTTTGATCATGTGGTCTTGTCACATTAACCACTTATTAAAGGACTGTTAAAATGCAATTACGTCCATACATCCTACTCTCAAAAACGCATCATAAGCATGGCTAAAATAAGTTTCCAAGCGACGTTAACCTCAAATATCTTTATAAACTAAAAACGGTGCAGAAGATTTCTTCATTAATGTGCTGTTTTGATAAGAAATGTGTTTCAGTCTGCAGGACTTACCGCGTGGCGTACTTGTATCGACAGTCATGTGATTTTGACGATGTGTTATGTGACAAGTTTCCCCCCTCGGCCGAGCATGGACTTTAAACTCTTGCAGGCTTGTAAAACTGTTTAAAATCATGTCCCAGCCTTTAAACAATCTGGGCATTTCTTTTGTTTAGCTAACAAGTAATGCATGTCATCTTTAACCGTATGTCAGTAATCATCAAAACATAAGAGTGAATTTTTATATAGTGGGCACAAAGATCTTTCATACGTTTCGAGAGCATTAAAAAATAATTTAAGAGATAAACACACTAGCCTTCTCGAGATACGAAATGAAGCCATTTCCTGTGTTTTTCTTTTCAATAACAGTATCGTAGCCCCACCAAGCGGGTATAAGGCGACATTGCAGTTTAGTTTAATAGGTCTCGATTTAAAAAACAAAAAATCTCTAAAAAAAGTTTATGCCCGCAGGTTAAAATGTTGTGGAAACCTACAACTGCAAGCACTAAGAATAAACCAGAACAAGAGCTAGATAACGGAAGTGCATACGGTAAATAGCACTGATCATAAATGCTAAGATAGGTACAACAGATTTACAAAAAGAAAAATGATCATTTGTTTAGTGATTTTTTTTCTTTCTCTCTTTCCAACCAGGATAGTGAAACTATTCAAATAAATTTATACCATGCAATTTTAGTTTTAGCATAACAATAATGAATGAATTGACTTGCAGCATAGCTATAGAAATTGTTCAAAATTATTTTCAACTTGGCCTTGAAAGACTTGACTCATGACAAAAGACTTGAGACTTGCATGTCTGTTAGATTCTCACATGAAAGTTTATTCAGTTTTAGAAACATTTATTTACCTTAAACTAAAGAACAAAACAAAAAAAATATTAATTAATTTCTTTTAAAGTCTGCTTTAAGCTATTTTACATTACACAAATATGACAAGGTTCCTCTCAATCACACTGGAAAGACTGGACTCTAACAACTACTGAAATGTTCTTCTGAATTTTCTGTTGTTTCTGGCCTCAAGGGGCTGCCCTCCACATTTCTTTGTGGTACGGGACTCTGTCCTAACAGGTGGTAAACGTGTCCTTGATCAGTCATGGTACCTTGGGTCCATGGTTTGGGTTGGCCTTGGTAAGACTTCCACAGCCGGCCATAGAAAAGGTCTTTTTTGATCTTGGCATAAAGTTTTGAGGGGTCAAAGCCATTTGCAGAACTTTGAGAAGCTGGTGCATCATCTGATTCTTCAGCAAATGTCTAAAATGAGAGATTTACTGTTTAGAATGGTTTTATTATTGTTATTAAAATATGTTAAAACAGTATATATATATATATATATATATATATTGTAGAAATCATAATGTTGCCACATACAAGGGTCATGAGAATTAGCAGCGCTCAAACTTTAACCACAACCACGCACATTCTTAAGAAAATAACAGGAAACTGATACCTTAAATGCAATCACTGACTATAATAAAGTGCATTTGAGACTGAAAGGAAATGGCCCAGTTAAAAATTCACTATAATGCAGTTCTCACACTTTTACTCTGCAGTACCTTTTACCTTTTCAACTGTAACTGGTGTTGAAGTTTTTGTGAATAGTCACATTTAGCGTTTATAATATATAGCATATAAATGTAACATTTAATTTATTCATCAGATTTTTTTTTTAAAGTGTATCATTTATTTAAACTTCTTTATAGCTGATATGTCTTACCTCAGCCGGTGAGTCTGTCAAGTATGTTCGTATTTTAAAAGACTTCTTCCTGCAAGGTCAAATTTCCCATGATTTTTCTCTTGGATTTTGTAAATACGTTTTAAAGTGTTTAATATATAGGTTTTGCTTTGTTTTGTTCTTAAATATATAAGTATAAAAATATTAGTCTTTTATTGTTTTGTGTAAATATTTGTAAGACGTGACCCCTACCTTCTACAGCTGTTTTTTCTGCATAAATAGAAAAGGATGGTCAGGATAAAAAGGGAGAGAATAGTTCCAATGATCATTGCACCCAAATTTCCAAATAATCCCAGCCTTGGTTCTGGTTCCACATATGTAAAATCTATATAAAATTAAAGAAATAAAAAAATCACACAAAAAAAATCAAGAGTCCCAAAGCAATTGCAAGGTATGTGTAGGACTACATGTGTACACTTTACCTTTCATAATAGACTTGTTGACACTGACATCTTTCTTGCTAATATCAGTACACTGCTCAAGTTTACCCGAAGGAAATGTTATGAACGCACAACAGATTAGCACGCTCTCATTTGATGCTACTTTAATGAGAAGGGATGATGATGGATAAGGAGATTTTTTGCCCTCCATCTTTACTTTAGTCTCATATTCTTTCATTATGTAAATTCCAAAATGTGGGTGATACGTGCCCACTTTCGTGCGATTCGGGCCTCTTAGCATCTCCCAGTTGATTTGTGTCATGTTTTCGTCTCCTGAGAGGACACAGGTAATGGCCTGGCCATCTCCATCTCGACTGTGACTAATAGATACACCACTGTTTGATTTGCCTGTTAAATAACACAAATGAAAACACACAGAGATATTACATGGATCATTGAAACAAAATACTAAAAATACTGCATTATAATTTGTTTAGTGTTGTTACTGATGAAGAAAAGTTATTACCAGTAAATCTTTATGATAATAAACTTGTTATCTACTAAAAACAATAATGCATTACCTTCTTTAAACATCTGAAGCTATTATGGAAGCTTTTGTTTTCAATTTAGCTTCAGAAGTGGTTGCTGCAATTTATATACTGCCCTCAAAAATGCTTTAGAGAGAGCAGCTAATGACGCATGTATGGTGAAACTACCACACAAGCTGTGTTTAGAAGCGAAAAAAGAAACTTGCTCTACAGTAAAAATAAATAAGGTGAAGAAACAATTTTCACTCAGTCTCAGAATGCTACTAATAAACATTTACAAAGAAACAGCAAGTAAGTGAATTGGAACTGAATTAGAAAAGAAATAGTATTTTTTTGTCAAATATACTACAATAAACTTACACATTTTATTTACAACTTGGAGAAATCCTAGTTTTTTTGTACAGTGTGTTTACATTTGTTAATCTTTGACAAAAAAAAAAAAGAATTTTGAAATGTCAAATCAGAATCAATCAATGTGAAATCTAAAAGTGAATCACAATATAAAAAATGAAATATGCTATAAAAGCAACCCATTAATGAAAATGTATAATACTATATAATATGATAATACTAAGGTACAATACTAAGAAATATGATAATCAAGTGATCGATGACTTGTTTGTGTAAGATGTTATCAGTGAAAGTGCAGTTAGTAAGACAGCAGTCAGCAGTGCACGTGAAGGCGTTTGCTAATGCTTGTGTGAGTATATGCATGCTATAATGATCAAGATATATGATGTCTTGATTTACCATAGAATATTTTTTGTCATTCCATGGCTTTAACCATTCTTTTTCTGAATGCATAAATGAAATTTAGCGTCGTATGCTCAAACTAATAACCACAGACTTTTTGGTTGTCCATACACTTTTTTAAATATATACAAATGAAAATGTTTTTAGTTAATTTACACAATATGCACTTACCTGATTCCAGGAAGGCAAGGATGAGAAGAGCGCAAAGAAAGTTGCTGCTCATGGTTGTCGAGGTAAATCAACATAGGCTTTATGTAACGCCTGTTTCCTGCTTTGTCTGTTGTTTTTTCTTTTGTTTTTATCCTGTTGTTATAGTGACTTCACACTAGACCTCTCTACCTTTAAGTCTTACCATCAGCTAATCTAAATGAGCATTTACTTCATCTTCTTATTTTTTTTCTTTTTTTTTACTTTTATTGCCAACTCAGTCAGATCTTTGATGTCTCTAAAAAGGAAATGATGCTTGAACGTGGGAGTTTCCACCAAGCATATCTTTCTACCCATAAATGGCTGTCGCCTCAAGTTTAACAGTATAAAGCAAGTAGTGTATTATATGATATTTAAAAATGAATATGCCAAAACTGTAAGCAAAGCCATGCTCTCCACATAAGCTTAAAAAACACACACAAGAACAAGGGAAAAAAATATTACAAATGGTAACTTTTACGTTTTCAGGAAATGGAAACATTTAATGGAAACTGCAAGGGCTGGCCATATCAATGGAAAGATCCATCAAATATGTTAATGGAAAAATACACTGCCTTTAATTCTGAGAGGAGCTTTATATCATAATGTAATGATACCTTTCTTGAACTGTAAGTGATATATTGCTGAGCCAAGAGATTAAATAGTTTTACTACAAGGTGAAATCTGAGACGACCAGACATGCACACACATAAACGTCAAGCTAGGGCTGTGTTGACATGCTAGAGCAGTGCTTGCTTATTTTGTCTTACGCTCCCCACAGCCCCAAGACCGTTAAGAGGTTCCTTGTAATGTTTAATGTCATTTAGTATTATCATTTGCGCTTGTGCTTGTAAAATTACCAACACTGATAAAAATGATTCTGTGGTAAATACTACAGAAAAACAAATGTAATTTCTACATTAAATAATTTAGTTCAGACAAGAATTTAAAAAAAGAGTAAATTCTACATCAGTACTCAATTCAAGCTTGTAGAAATTAAAGTTTGAACTCATAAGTATATTTTACTTGGAATTGTTTGTTATGTTTACATGGATTCTTTGAGTAAATATCAAAGTTATGATACTGGTGTTCCCATGAAGGGGCATTAATAATTAATAAGGTTGAATTTTTCACTGTTTTTGAGTTGCATTTACACTGCTTTATGGTTGCTTTTGTTGTTAGGTTTAGTAACTTGCTGTTTTTTTTGACATTAATTTTCTACTCAAAATGACCAATTTATACTAAATATAAATACTATACTAAGTACATTTTAATCTTTTTCACTGCAATTTGATGTTCCTGTTAAAAAAATAACTGCATGGCCTTTTAAAATGTGTTTGTAAATCTCTCATTCTCATTAAGCAATATTATCACCAAATCTTGGATTTAATCATTTTGTCAACTTGTTGTCTTTCAGTTTTAGCACAGGTTTTGTATTTCTTTTTGAAAATGATTGATTGTAGGTGAAAGACTGACTCACTGTGTCATTTCATTTCCTTTCAAGACACTTTGCTGTAACTGATTACCACCTGAAAAAGAAAATGTTAAAGGAAATGAGAAAAAGTAGGTATAAGGAAATGACTGGATTAGATGTTAAAACTCTACAACAATTTTATTTTGTAGCAATACTATAACACTGAAAAATGTTGCATATATCTGTTAAATGTGACATCAAACTTTTTTTTTTTTTTTTTTTTTTTTTTTTGCAGATGAAGATTGGATTGTTTTTTTTTTTTTTGTGAGCCATTCAAATATTTCTTGTAAGTCTTGTTTGCTTAGAAATTAGTAACTAACTAGGGGTCAACTATGCAAATACATCTATATTTCCCCATTTATTTAAAAGTTATCAATATATAAAAGGAGCTCATACGACAATGTTTAGACCATGCACAATTTCCAGCGAGAAAAGCTGGTCATTTAGTGAGCGTGTAGGTCACTCTGTCCTCTTGCTATACAGCCACCGTCCCTTCTCTCCTAAAAATGGCCTTGGTCCTAATTTACACTCAGTCCACACCATGTGCTCTGTTGCTCGCTTTCTCACTCTCTCTTCTGCTTTCTTACACAGACACACATATGCATTTACACACAAACCTCTCCCCTGTTCTGACCCTCAACAAATCCATTTGAGTTATTTATGAGCCATTAACATCTGCTCCTCTTAAAGACTATTCAAAGCCTTTGGAAAAAATCTTTGGAACCCAATTGTCTATACCATAGGAAGACACATTCGTTTTGGTCACTCTGATATTGTTGTCATATCTATTCACAATGCTTTTAAGATTCATAGCTATGTGATTATGATTCATCTGATCAAGATTTTTTTGTTTTGTAGTGTGCTTAAAATAACATCTAGAATTAACATAGTCGATGTCCCCCTGTAGCTTTGTGCTTTGTTCTTAAATCCTGTCTGCTTGATTATTTTCATTTCTATTTTTATTAGACATGTGCATCCTTTTTCTGTATCCTCTGCTTCTTCCTCTGACCCATTTTCTCTCCTACCGTCTCTCTCTCTTTCTCCACCCCTCCCCCATTCCCATCTGTCAGATGGACAGGTGTACATAAAGAGGTTTGAGCATTGTGTGTGACACGTGATCCTATAACTAACACAGTTTATTGCGTATATGTTGCTTGAAATATAATTTATGCAATGCATAACTGACCATTTACTGCCACACAGATGTAGATACATTACTGCTTTAATTGATAGGTTTCGACAAACATTCTAACCACTGTCAGCATAATGTAGAATTGAAAACATCCGTGCACTGCTTTGGACTGCACTGTAAGACATTTGCTGTCTTCTTTGCACCTGCCGTTATATATATATATATATATATATATATATATATATATATATATATATATATGAAGTAGAAAGACTGATATAGCTTATACACACACACACACACACACACACACACACACACACACACACACACACACACATGCCTATGTACTATTTCTGTCTTTCTACTTTGTGTGTGTGTATTTACACTTGTTCATATTCATTCACAAAGGAAGTGTTGCATAATGCATCCATGTAACACCATATCCATCACCCTACTTTTCTATATTCTGTGGCTCTGGAATACAATAGCATGTGTTTTGTATGTACACTGAGGAGAAAGATGAAGCCAGCTTGTGTGCTCAATCCAGTTTCCCCCACCTCTTCTCCTTTAACCCAGCCTTACTTCAATATCCATATGGCGTCTTACACCCTGAACCCCCACCCCCACTTCTACACACATAGTCTGACCACAGCCCCCATCTACACCGCATTTTATTACACTGCGATACACTGTGCTTCCCATCCCCCTCAGTAACTCTGCATAGCAAGAAATAGAGTTTGGGTAAATTCCACTTGGATGTTGTCTAGGCCATTTCCATTATATAATTCTTAAAGGACCTTGTCATGAATTGATTTTATTCATTCATTCTTTCAGTTTTTGTAAATACATGCAGTACCATTTCATATCACAATTTTTGCAACTGTAATCCCACCTTATTTAGTATTGTGAAGGTCAAATATGATGATTTTATTTTGATTTGAACACCTCATTAATGTTTTGGACCAAATGTTCAATATAATTACAAGCATAAAAACAGAAAGGATAGGTGTTTATTTATTTATTTATTTTCGTGCCACAGTTTTTGCAGGATTCAACTTCCTCACCCCTTTCTATTTTTTATTTTTTTTTTTAGGTGGGGGGGGGGCACTCAAAAAGCAAGTCAAATATATTTTCTCTTTTCTCTTCATCATAAAATTAGACATTAATCAAGGTGCTTAAGTAAACACACACACACACACACATACATAGGCATGTCCGCTTTCAACCAATTATAATCCAATGTTTCTGATTATTCTCTGCCATCTTAAATGTCACTCTTCTAAAAGCAACCATGTAAGAACAAAAATATCCGGAATTAATTGATTGAGTCGTGATGTCAGAACTCATTTTATTTAATCTCACCTTGATTTACTTAACTGTATTAGAGTGCAATGCATTTCTGAAATGTTCATTGTAATCCAAGAACAGGTGGCATGGGTTTAATTCTTCAAACCTATCTTTAGCAGCTATCCATCTCTCTTTTTTTGTTTAAAGTATGCGTCCACCAATTTTACCAAACATTTGAGACATTCCCATTGTCCTCTATGTGTTTAATAAGAAATGCTCAACTATAAGACACCGTATTGTTCTTGTACAGCAGTAGCAGAATGCTAGAGGTCAGTAATGTGAGGCTGCAGAGACAGCTGCGAAGCGTCTCACGTTCTCCATTTGTCATTCCCTGATACACTGACTTTCGTGGGACTGCATTTGGTTCACTTATCTTACGCTATAATGCACTTCTCTTTAGCTGCTTGTTTGTTGCTTACCAAGCCATAATGTTTAACATGATGTGCTGGCAGTGCTTGGGTTCTCTGTAATATAATGGTGCAATCGTTTTTATGGATAATATAGGCCCAAGGACAGTCTTATATTTTGAAATGGTTAATATACTGTCACCGTGCAGCACAGGGTTCATATTTTGCGTGGGTTGATTTTTGAGTCCATCAATAATACAATAGCTCATCAAAGATCTAAAAACCCCATCAACAAAATCCTTTTGGAACAAAACCAATCATACGTAAACAACAAACCTGATTAGTAGCCTCTACCAAGCATCCTGAGTTAAAGCAATTAGTAGGCAAAGTTTTATTAAACCTGCAGTTGTAAGGATTCTCTTCTTGGTGACTAAGGCCTAGCTTGGCAAGCATTGTGTATTGTCAGCTGCTTGTCCTGGTATTTGTCTGTAACGTGATTTGTGTAATGTGTCACTTTGAAAGCATCTGCTGAGCTTTCTGATAATACACTTTGTGATGCATATTAAAAAAAAACTAATGTATGGCTCTCATTTTTCAGAATAACATTCACTTCCTTTTTTCTTAACACTTTGAATTCATTCTATGCCTTGTTTGTTTAAAGGTTGTTTTAGTCTTTTTCTTTTTTTCTTTCTTTTTTGTTTTTTTTCTTTGCTTGTTTGTTTATTGCTAATTGCAGTACAATATACAGTTAGGTAAACACACACACAAATATCTCTAACACTAAGTTTGGATTAACAGTTTGGAAAATAAAACAATTATTCTAATACATCAATTGAAAACATCACTTAGCGCATAACATCTAAACTATGCTATTTAGATACATTTTGTTCAATATGATACTGCATTGCAACTACAGCAAGTGGCTAAAACCTCACCAGTCCTTTTACAAATTCATTTGGTCAACAAAGTGTTAGTCACAGGTCTTCATATAAAGCTGTTTGTTATCTGCCACATTTTCAATCTTGCAAATGAATTACTGCATTATTAAAGATAAAGCTCATTACGCTTATAATGACAAACACTCTGAAAACATAAACACTAGTTAAAATGTTAAAAATGTTAAATGATTATCCACAAGGTAAAGTAATACAAAAACACAACAAAAGGTTGACATTAACCAAGAACCTCAAAAAGACTGCAGTGACTTTGTTTGTTTTCCATCACGTATTGCAGTCATTAAAAAAAAAATGAAAATTTTCCAAAAATTCCAAGTATATACAGAATTTCAACATTTTGGGTCTTGTCAAAGACTGTGTCTTGAACCTATGGTTTTGGGCTTTTTTTGTAAATGGCAAAAAGAAAACATGACTTCTACTGCATTCAGAATGTGATATTTGGGATACTATAAGTAGAATTTCTCGCCACACTTGACAGCAGAGACCAAGCTCTTAATTTAGATGTTATCTAGATTTTTACATAAATTATTTACATATCGTTTAATGTTACAGAAAAACAAACATTTGCATGCAGTAAACCTGTCCTATACATATTAAACATACACATGTCATTGTAGTTTAATGTAACAAAATGCAAAAGAGCATGTGCAGATGGACTAGCTTTATAGCCAGTGGCATATCATTACTAAAATAAGAAAAGGTTATTTCATACCATATACCTAGTCACACTTTAAACTGCTTCTGGATCATCCTGGAAGATCATTCTTGTTCATCCAACCATTTACAATTTCCTACTAACATTCATTGGTACATTTAGTATAGGCGAATTAAAACTTAAATTGAATGAATTAAATTCAAAGAATAGGGTATGAAATTAATTTTGCAAATAATTTGTGACATAGAGTTTATCAACCAGGATTTGTACTCAATTTAACAGTGTAATCAATTAAAAAAAAAGAAAGAAAAAAGTACAAACTACAAAAAAAAAAAAAAAAAAAACATAAAAAGCAATGCTAGCAAATTACAGTTTTTAGTTAAACCACTGTCTACACTTAATGACCACTGTTGTAATGTTGATTTTAAGAAGTGATCGTTTCTAGTTTTGGAAGCATTTCTAAATATATATTGTATATTAAAATATTCAAGCTGAGTTATATGTTAAATATACAAAGATGTAGGTATATAGAGATGCACACAATTACCACAAAATACTGCAAGCAAAAAGAGAAAAAAAATGATCAGCGATTCGATTTTTTAATCCTTTTACACAATTAGCGAAGTATAGCCTATAGCATCTAAAAATTTATATCATGGCTAAAAAAAGAAAAAAAGGTTTACCCTTAGCATTTTAACGTACCCTCTCTAGACTTTTTAATAGTTAAATCATAAATTAATGTGTCAATTATCACCAGTTCCAATTTGACAGGTTCTAAATGTCAATATATTAGTACAAGGTCTTTGTGCTCAGTGTAAATCTAGTCACATGCTCATTGTAAAGCCCTTCCCCACCCACTCACACAACATGCACATTTCAAAAACCTCTCATGGATTATAAGGTTTTTAAAAAATTACTGTATTTAAAATAGTTCTGCATCTCTCACAATCTCTGAAAAAAGGAACAGACAAAGGTAACAAAATATTAAAATATTTTCCATTAGTTGTCACATCACTGCTTGAGAATAAGCAGTCGTATTGGGTAATAAAAAAAAAAAATCTTAAAAAAAAAATCCGGAAAACAATTTATCACATAATCAAAATGCCTTTATAGCATTGAAACTGTATTCACCCTCTTGATTGACAGTTGGCCATGAGTTCTTTTTTCTTTTATTTTTTATCTCATTTACAAGCATTAGTTTCCCATCATAGGATATTTTCAAATATTCTGCACAAACACACAAAACATGACACCCAGTTTGTATCTAGGGCTAATGGGAAGACTCGAGTGAAAACAAACTCAACAGCCACTGCTGCATCAAGAGAATGGATGACATGGACATTCAAACCACCACCTTCTTGAGGTCTGTAAAAATCATGGTCCCTGCTTTGCTGATAGTGGTAAATATGTCCGTCAGCGGTTTCAGACAGGTACAGTGAGCCTTTTTCAGAAAATGGTCATTAAGTAGGAGCTTTATTATGTCTATAAAGTCAGGAGCACACCAATAAAAATATCCTTGAATTTAAAAACGTTACGCAGACAGGCCCACGCTCCTATTCTGATTACAAAAAAATATATAGCACGATCCACTGAATGACCATGACTGTTACAGCAACCCACACTGATGTTTTATGAAGATCCCCACTGTGCTTTGGAATATCTACATATCTACAGTATAAAGTGCAGCACATCAGAACAGCTAGATGAATGGTTAATCCAATCGGAGTTGGATGATTCTGACATGGCATGAGATAAAACACAATTTGCACTGGGATCTACTTGCATTTTACCTCCAAATACTGCATTAGATTTGTAGATTGAATGTAACAAAATAGCTTAGTGCACCACAGGTGAAAATACCTGTGTGATTTAGCCATTTCAGAAGCATCTGTGTATAGACACAATATTTGTTTTTTCTATGGAAAACAACATAGGGAGAAGCAGAGTTGAAGCTCTGATAGTGCAAATCAGCAATTTAACTGATATCAAATGTTCGAATAGTGACTTGGAATAAAGAAAACAAATCTCCCTGGTGGTTTTCCCCTCGTTCACAAAACATACAATACACAGCTGATTCTAATACACATAAAGCCCTTCATAAACATTGCAAAGCAGTCAGGAAAATGTAAAACAAAAGATGCCACCATGAAATAACATAAAAATCAAGATTACATTTAATCATTTTCATCATCAAGATTAGGTATAGAGCAGCGTGGCAAAGGACAAGACTGGAACCCACCCTTCTTATTTTAACCTCTCCTGCTCACTCTTTCCATGTGTCAAGCCGACGGGGATCAGGTGGAAGGTAAAGCGAGTCTGGGGTGAACCCTTGTTCTACGCAAGATGACACTTTCAAGATCCAGTTTCACTTACTCATAGACGAGCCCTGAAACTTTAACTGGCCCACAGTCACACAGGATAACAAGTGTCTGAGTATATTTTTGCCTTCGTATGACTTGGCACTCAAGGTATTACTTTAGTGCTGAGTCTGAGAATACAGATATCCTGCTCTGGGTTGGTCTATCAACGTTGTCCTCCTAAATAGTGGGTTGATCCTAATTACCAATACAAGGCCTCTCTTGCTAAAGACAAATACAGTGCTCCAAATAATTCCATGTCTAACTGTTGTCGTCTTTACCAAACAAAATGAACATTTACTCATTTTTATAGAACGGTAACACGATCTGGATCACATGTCCTCTCCTTGTCACCTATTCCTAGCATAGCCCCGGCTTCATCTCTCATCTCCCTCTGCAACCTGTCTTATTTTTCCATTCCAGGAAAAGAAAGTGAAAAGCCACTTCATAATTGAAAGAAATGGGTTTAAAGTTCACTCCTCGTGTGCCAGCGAAACAAGGGGCAGCATATCCTTTACATCACTCCACCATCAGGTGGTCACATGCCTCTAACCTTTTATAGTCTCGTGGACCTGGCACTAGGACCTGTGTAAAATATAGGGTTACAACCTCCTGCACAATTCACAAATACTCAGAAAGGCAATTAGATGTCCAAAGAGCTAAAAGGTGGAGCTGAAAGATAGAAACAATAAATAAAAGAGAAAAATTCTTAAAAGATTACTGGATTACCAAATGTCACACAAAAGAAAGTTACAGCTAAATATAGGCCCTAGGGAACTTTCCACCTCTAAGGTAAACCCACATAAATCTAAATGCACTGTGCTATGTACAACAGAAAACACATTTTGGGTCTCTAATCCATCATGTCGCATTTTGACGACTGCTTTGAGGCAAATGAAAAATAGCATCTCTTGACTCTAAAATTTTTTGTAGCTTTTTGAAGGCCGATATTTAAATTGAGAAAATGTAATTGTCATGGGAAACTGATGCATTGATGTTTCTTGTGCTTCACGACTGTCTATTTTGAAACCGATTTCCTCTGAAAGCTTGTAGGAGACA
Source organism: Cyprinus carpio (assembly GCF_018340385.1). NCBI lineage: Eukaryota > Metazoa > Chordata > Actinopteri > Cypriniformes > Cyprinidae > Cyprinus > Cyprinus carpio. The sequence goes on along the minus strand of NC_056603.1, from coordinate 15,229,161 downwards.
TGAAGGATTTAGAGAAAAAGAACTTGAACAAAGATTCCCTTTTCAAATCACCCCCCTTCCAAACAAACATAGAAATTTATATATATACTGTATATATGTACACCTATACAAATGCAATAAACTGTCATTGGAATTACAGTTAATAATCTGTAAAATGCCTTGACTTTCAGAATCAAAAAAGACTGCCTGTTTGCCATTTATAAATACTGACCGCAATTCAAGTCCCACGTGCAGCTGTCCAAATGAAGGAGGAGAGGAGGCCTCCTTTTCGTCAGTGGATGTTGAGAGTTCATACAAGGGCACAAAATAAGTCCACCAAATGAAGTCAAACCAGACACATAATTAGTTTAGTGGATACAGATTTGGATTTGGAGTGCTTAAACTATGAGTTATATTATATATTTTCATATGTATATATTAAGCTATAAATTAACTGAATTTGAGTCTGATTCTGCCACAGTGCTTCAGGGAAAAGCACGCTGCAATCTGGGTTTGGGGCAAAGGAACTAAATATGGTTCTGAGGATGTCTAAAGGATTTTTCTGTTCTTCTTTTTCCATATTGATAATACTTCACTTTACTTTCTTCACTTCAGGCCAGTAGAAGGAGATTATGTGTCGTATATGATTTTGTCCATTCTTTTCTTCTGATAAATTGTGTCTGTCTTTCAACTTCAAAAAATCAATTAAAAAACTCTTCATAGAGATGAACAGTTGTCACTTGTTTTGCTCAGGTTTCCAATTGTCCTCATTTGTTTTCCTGTTTCCGTGGGTGAATCACAAGAGCCAGCGTAAGATTTTCAGAGATGATCATTATTTATTTATTTTATTATTATTATTATTTTATTTTATTTTTTTAAATTGGAGCGCCTAATTTGGACGAATTTCCTTAAAGGGGTGGTTGATTGCGATTTCAGTTTTTTAACGTTAGTGTGTAATGTTGCTGTTCTGCAAAGTTACGAAGCTGAAAGTTCAATGCAAACTGAGATATCGTCTTTTACAATTCTGGCAGTTTAATGGCTACAAAAACGGCACAGGTTCTGCACGATCCTCTTCAATAAAATCCTCTGCTTCTCAACCGGGCTCAAACTGATAAGCGATATAGATGATGCCGTTGTTTACAATACAACCGGAGCACATGCTGCTGAGGTGAGGGGCGGGACGTTTAGATGCACACTAGAGGTGGTTTAGCCAATCACAACACACTGGGCTAGCTAACCAATCAGAGCCCATCGACTATTTCTGAGGGAGGGGCTTCATAAAAGCAGGAAATGGTCAGTGCATTTCTCAGAGAAGGGACAGAGCGGTGTGGAATTAAGGTAAATTATGTGTAAAATAATGCGTTTTTTTTCTACGTACCATTAACACATGTTAGACTGCACCCCATAAACACAATCAAGCCTTGAAAAAAAACAGTGAACCACCCCTTTAAGATCATGTTTCTTCTGAATCACAAGTATACGATATAAAAAAATCACTACATAGTGATGTATCAGTTAAATCAAAACAAAATTATTTTTTATGAACTACAAGAACATTTATTTAAACATTTATATATATATATATATATATATATATATATATATATATATATATATATATATATATATATATTTTTTTTTATATATATTTTTTTTCCTGTCTTTTGTATTTAGATAGATCCAAATAGTCCATTCATAATTAAGAACTAAAATATAAATCAAATGATGAATCTAAAACAATTGTACATGTCTGTTTCATTATTAGTTATTAATCATATCTAACTGAATGTACTTCTAGCAATATTCCAGTGTATAATTGAAATTGCACTTCTAAATAAGGTACAAATACTAAAAGAATGTCATTTTAGCAAACAGGTTCAAGTACTTAAAGCAAAAACTTGAGACTGTAATCTAAGTGTATAAGCAAGTTCTTAGCCAGACATTTATAATTTGATACCGAGTTTAAAGCACTGCAAAGTACCTTTAGAGGAAGATTAATAAATTTTTCGAGGAGCGTATAAGAAAGGTGTTCAGTCCGAAATTACATTTACCCCATGTGTAAATTTTTAGTATTTTCAAGTTAATTAAAATTCCCTTTGAAGACCATTTCGATCTCCATATGGGCATCCTGTCATAAAGTCCCAGAAATGTTGTTTATTTTTCCTCTAAACACTCTAGCAGCTACAGTGCCACATTCTGAAAATGCAACAGACACTAAAAGTGAGATCCCTTTTTTTTTCTTTTTCATAAAGTGCCCTAAAGATTGTGCAGTTTTCTTTTCAACTCAGCATGAGTAAATATGCTTTCACTGTCAGCGATGCCAACAAATGAAAGGGCCTGGAACAATTTGGGTCCTTATTTTATATAATCTAAAACTGCTACCCTCTTTTCCAGTCCCTGTCCTGTCAGCGCCACTGTTTACAGTACTGCATATGGAAATAAATTAAATAACCTAAACAAGCGTCTACTACATTTATTCTAGTTTGTTCACTTACATGCATTTTATTTTAATTAGTTGTTGTTAAAATTAATTAATCTTATGAATGTTTTCATTAAGTGGAATTGAGATGAAGTTTTTTCGTCCCTTTAGAGTAGATATATTAGGTGTTTTTTCTTTTAGGTGCCATATGTGAGGGAGATGTTAAATTTCCTCTCTTTAATGTAGGTTTGGTGTCTAATTTTAAGGGAAGGTGTTTCTGAGGCTCTTCGACTAAACAACATCAGACTCCACGACACACTGCTCTGTGTACTCTTTCACCAGCTCCACTTTAAGGGTCTCCCTAAAGAAATCAGCCATGGGCTTCCACAGCGCAGGCTCCAGGAACACCTGACACATGACGTAACCCTTCAGAGTGCCAGTGTGGCACCTCAGGTGGCACAGCAGCTGTTGTATAGCCAGCGTCAGGTCTTTACCAAACATGTCGATGTTGAGGTAGTACCAGTCATCACCGATTGGCACATGGAATGGGAAGGTGCACAAGCTGGCCATGGTTGGGCGCCTGGCATCGTCAACCATCCAATCGATGTCCTTCTTCAGCAGGATGGCCATGTTGCTAGGCAGAGGCTTGAAGGGCTGCCAGTCTTGAACGATGGTGGCATTAGGAAGGACACCCTGCATTAGAACATCGCTTAGGAAGAGCTGATGCACCTCTGCAGGCTCCAAACGGATCGGGATGTTTGTGGTGGACAGACCCTTCCCAGATACAGTGATATTAGGCCCAAGATCAGCAAGGCGTAATTTAAGGTCTTCGGCACGGAAGCGCACCAGAAGGATTCCTTCACATTTGAATTAGGTGACAGAATGAAGACAACGTGGCTTTAGATGTTTTTATTTCAGATCTGAACCAAATGTACATATTTTATTGGAAATGGTTCTTACCTGTTTGGTGATGAGTCTGTACTTCTGGAAGTCTTTTGGCCCCAGTTGGTCATCTCTTGTCAGCCTGCTGACTTTAATGTCGGGGTACTTGGACTTAACCAGCTGAGAGCAAAAGCGAAGAAGTACCCCTGCCACACCTTTCCCCCTCTCCTGTGGGGCAACACGAAGCCCTTCCACCAGCATGGTCTCGCCATCATCGATAACACACACTGACTCCAGTGCAATCTGGAAAATGTGGTTGCATATAAAGCGAGTTATATCTATGATAGAGGAAAGAGAGAGTTTTATGGTGCTCTTTTGGAAGTTTCAATTTGGGATGCACAATTAATCAAAATGAAACGGAAATCATGATATGGCTTAGTGTGTTTATCACATCACACAAAGATGTGATGTAATTAAAAAAACATAGTCCATAAACATAGTGATTCCGAGTGTCCTATAGAAGTGTGTTAATTCATGATCTGATATTTTCGATGTCTCATAGCTACAATAAAAGCTCCATCTCTGCTCAAGCTGTGAATTTATCACGTATTATGTGCATCTGGGAACACAATGTGCACCAGGTTCACTTATTTTCACATTCACAAAATGTACAAAATGCTTGTGCGTTATGCTCAATTTGTAATGATCAACCTGCTTTCAACTAAACACAGAAACTTAAAAGTCTCTCAGCATTTCTCTGCCAAAATAAAGGCTTGATGGTTTACCCTTGAAAGTAAAGAAATTAAGACATAAATATTGCTTTGAATATAAATTAATAAATAAATCTAAATATTACTTTTTATTTTACTGTACAAATGTACTAGTGCAAAAGTAATATATTTATCTTTATTTTTATATAAATATAGAAATTATTATAAATATAAAAATACTTGATCTATTTAAACATTTATTATAAATGAAAAATGTAAGTTCTAATAAATCATTATTAGAATTATTATTATTATTATTATTATTATTATTAGGTGCGATTTGGTTTATGTAAAGAGTGTTCCTAAGCCAGTGTGGTGTCTTTGCTCTTTTGCATGAGGTTTTAGCAGCAAGTGTAATGAGATAGTTTCAGTTTTGGTGACCTGTATGTTCTTTACATGTTTTACCCAAAATAAAGTCACATGGACTTGAATGACATTAAAATGAGTAAATGATTTTCATTTTTGGTGAACTATTCCTTTAAACCACTGAGGATGGAACATGCACTGCAATAAGCTCCTCATATCCTCTTTCTTACCACTTTGCCTTGCTTTCGAGCCAAAATGACAGTGCGGTTGCTCTCTTGCAGCCAGGCTTGATAGCGGGAGGGCAGATAGTCCAGGCCACCATAGATATCCTTGCTCATGGCCATGATGTCATCAAAGTCCTCCTCCGTCGCCACTGTAAAATGCAGCCCTGTCTGAGGAGGGGCCTCAGGGAGTTGAGAGCAGGGCAGGCTGTTTTCAATCTTCATCCTTAGAGCTGCGGACACAGTCAACCATGGAAAGATAATTCCAATGAGATTTCAAATTCTATGATCTGTGACCCAAAAAGAGCTTCCATGTGACATTTTAACCTTCTCCCTTTGTAAATTGAGTTTCCTTTTACATTTCTAGGATGTCAAGATAACACCTTACAAAACAAATCACGTGAGGGTTGTTATCAGCTCAGTACAGTGCAAGGTTTGTGCCTATGTCGCAGTGTTTATCTTCCCGTGCCAACATGCCAGCAGGTTGGCATCAATAGCGGCAACTTGTAACCATGCCCAAATGCGAGACAGCCAACGCACATACACAGACATGTCCACCTCCTATTGCCAGAACCCTTAATCCTTTTTTTAATTCTCACTGAGCAGCACTGCCCTGGTTCCCAGTGGAAAACAAACACATTTTTTGAAAGGACTTGGGAAATAATGGTGCGAGACGTCCAGGGGAAGGTGAAGCGGATGGGTAGGCAGATGTGTGCAGGCACGCATACATGGCTAGTGAGTGTCGGGGATTGAAAGGCTGAAAATCCGTGCAGTGAGAGCAACACCGCGAACAAGTCACAGAGCAAACATTGTTTGCACCCCCTTGGGCCCGTACCGCTTGAGAAAGCCCTAGTACTTTTCCATTGATGCACTTCTGTAATGGGAAAACCCTCAGTGTCTGAAAGCTTATTTGGGTCTGGTAAACATGCATTGGGCAGGACTTTGTGAGGCTGTCACAAAATCTATTCATTCATGGTTCATTTGCCAATTGCTATGCGATATTCGATTTCCAAATTTCCATGTGACTGTCTCTCGTAGTCTTTCATTTGTCCTTCAATTTATAATGAGATAGTTCGCTTAAACTGATATTTCCATTGGGCTGAATCGATGTCTTCCACTAATTTCCCTAACCTAAGTCATGCCCTGTCTATGTCTGGGTAACCCTTATTAACCCCAAATTAATTTAGCTCTCAAAATAAGAGAACAAAATATTGAAGCACCAATTAGCAAATTCCATCAGGTTAGTGCAATCTGTGAGGCTATAACAGTCCCTTAATGAGGTCCAAACAATCTTTTTTAAAATGTATTTATTTTTTTGGTTCCTTTAAAGATGCATGAAAATATACTCAAATCTTATATAACTATAACTCTTGGCATTAGCACCACTGGTTAATTAATGTTTGTGAACATGCAGATATTGTGCATGACATCTTTAAATGAGATGTGTTACATAAATGCCAAAAAAATAAAATCCTTCTCTGCTGTTGTATCACAGGGCTTGTCATTTCTCCATGAGATAGACATTAAAGTTGCCTCAGGCAGAGTTATTACAATTACGTCACACTGAAGGAGAGAACTAATGTCAAAGCGTATAACATCAGAAGGCAAAAAGGTACTTTAAACATGCTTGGGGTAAAACAAAATATGAAGTCAAGAAAATAACCACATTGTTGAGTAGATCATGACAACCCAGGTGATGAAGACTATGTTTTTGAATTTAGTGAACACTTTTACCCAAAACCACTTTGACGTTGGTGTTGCTACCACTGCTCTATACTACTGTACGATACACTTTCCATCTGGGCTGGTAATGTCAAAAGGTTTTAAATTCAGTCAATGCAAAGAGTGATATATGTACTGTAGGGAAGCACTTAACCCTGGTTACACCAGGGGGATTATCTTTTTAATAACTGTATACTGAGCTTTGCTTTGAGTGTCTGTTAAATGAATGCTTACTTAAATTACCACAACCAAGAAGTGATTATTACCCAGTTAACACCTGCTCTCACTTTCCGTTCAAACTGTGATACTGCTATGGTCAAGGTGGCTCTCATGAGATTATTGCACACTGCACAGCTGTAAGTATAGACAACTTAAAGTGCCCCTACAATCTTTAACAAAGATTTGATGGTGTAGTGTCTGACTTGACCAGAAATTTGGTACTTCTAAATACTGGGCTTCTATGGAAAGAAGAGGTTCAGTCTGATTGAGCGTGCACTCATTGTAGACTTGAGTTTATTTTTCACTGCACACTGTGTTTTACTGTATGACCAATGCCTTTGTCAGTTTTAACAAGTTAGGCAAAATGTTATAGCTGTTTTGCATCTTAAAGGGATACTCCACCCCAAAATGAAAATGTTGTCATTAATCACTTACCCCCATGTCTTTCTTCTGAGTCAGCCACGCCACAAGGATATGTTTTCTACGTGAATTTACACTTTGATTTGAAAGAAAACAGCGCATCCTTGTGTCGCGGATGACACAGAAGAGCGTATTTCATCCAAAATATCTTAAATTGTGGTCTGAAGACGAACGAAGCTTTTACGGGTTGGAACAACATGGTGGTAAGCGATTAATGACAAAATATTCATTTTGGGGTGGAGTATCCCTTTAAATGCATATTATAAAAAATATGTCAGACACTGTATAAAAATAACCACATGTAATATGGATATGGGTGTGAAAATGAATTGGGGGAGAATAAGGAACTTCACAAAAATTTCACAAAGAATATGACCATCAAAAGGAGGCTGGCGGAAAGTCAAAAGGATGTAAATTAATATATCTTTAAGGAAGGTTACAAAATGTCTCTGTTCTCTCTGTTCTGTTACAAGCCAACTGTAGAATATTTACATAATCTGAACAGATAAAATCCTATTCAAAGAAAGCATTTATCCTGTTTACCAGCCCTTTGCTTTGAATAAGAACATCATGCATTCACCTGAGCATTAAACATAATATGAATTAAAAAAAAGTATATGATAATGAAAAATAATACTGGATTTGATAAACTATGATACAATATACTGTGCCATCCATTTTCTTGCATATAAGATAGCAATTAATTAATTTTATCACCCTATCTATTCTGCCCTTTTAATTCTTGTCTCGTTTTATGTTCCCTTCTGTCTCAATCTATCTTTATCTAGAGGACAATACATTGCAATGCATTAGGTTCCCCTCCCATCTATTTGTTTATCTAAATTCATTATATCAGATTATGGGAGCTCAGAGGATAACCTTGAAAAATAATGTTGCTTGTTCTCATAATATTAACATTTTAAATACCATCAATACAATTCAGCAAGAAAGATGTTTAACATTTAGATTTAGAAAGCAACCAATACGTGTGTTATATGCAAATCAACCTATGCATGATGTACTAGAGACTCAATCCTATTAAAAAATTCATTTCCCAATGCTTTTTTCATGCAGTCTCAATCTGGTGTATAACCTGTCTTTATATGGAGCACATATTTAGGTCAGTGGATAGTTCTGTCCTGTCACATGTGCATGATAACATAAGTGGAGTCAACACATACAGCAAGCTCTGTGTCAATATATAAAGAGAAAGGTGCATAACAGCATTCTAAAAATACAGAACAGAATAGTTCACCCAAAAAGAAAACTTGTCATTATTTATTCTCTCTCATGTCTTTCCAAGCCCGTATGTGTTATTTTGTTTTGCGGAACACAAAAGGAGTAATTCTGAAGAATTTTCACACAGCTCTTTTTGATACAATGCCAGTTCATAGTTCATTTAAACAACAGCCCATATGACTCATAAGCTATAACTTCAGAGCCATTTGACTGCTTTGATTTGATTTCCATCCTGCATATTTGAACTGGTGCATTACAAGACATATTAGATCCAACTGCATTTCGGCATCATTGACTTCCAACCTGGTGCAACATGCCAAGGTTAGTGTTTGGGGTAATCTCACACAAAGCTATCACATGACACAAGGCATACAAACTATTTTTATGGAAGGGTTTTGTCCTTTTTTGGAGCATGACACCCACGGTCACTATGAATGGATGGAAAACAGCTGTGTAAAGATTCTTTAAAAAAAAAAACCTGGAAAAAAAAACAACATTACAACATGACAGGTTTGGAACAACATGAGGTCGAGTATATTATGACCGAATTTTCATTTGTGGGTAAATTATCCCAGCATTCATCAATCATGCTTGACAACATCATAATGAAAAAAACTATTTGCATGCTTAAAACATTATTCTTGTCAGATAAAAATGGGTTCTGTCAAATTCAGACCATCAGGACTACATACCTCTCTTGTAGAAATACTAGAAAAGCTGTGTGTATGCAATGAATTTAAATTGTGCTCATTAAATGCAGGACTTCAGTATGTGGGGCAACATTAAAAACCCAAAGTAGCACCACAAAATGGGCCAAGCATGACACTGGCACATGCCTTGCACCACTGCAGCAGCTTGCCTGCACACCATGTCCATTAATAATAGGCCATGCCATATGTCTCTCCTACTTCTCGTGGTTATGTCATGTACACTGGAGGTATGGTGCGTCAGCATAGGAATTCACGTGCCAGTGGAAAATAACTATGATGGGCCTAGCTAGTGGCGACTTCACACCGGCACAAACGTACAAAACTGGCACAGAAGGATATAAGCACATTGCATCAGTTAATCAAAAATCACGCCTCGGCCTACATTCGACTGCAACATGTACGTCACGTATTCTACAAAGACAGCCATTAACATTTCTATAAATATGATATAAATACAACAGATATTCAATGTTTTTAACGAAGGGTGCATTCAGCATCTTTAAAGTCAAAGCTGTAACGTGTTCTCAGCATCACTGCAATACGACCCCCATTGATTCTCCCCGCCCCCACTCCCTCGAAAATTAAGGCAAAAATGTAACATAAAGCCTTGCTAAAAAATATTTCTCTTATAAGCTTGCAATACATATTGTATATGCATCCATATAATGTTTCGTTTGAGTTTACAATAAATCATCAGTGAATTCTAATATAAATATATATATTTTTTTATGCATTGTGCATAACGTTTTGACACGTCAAGCAGGGAGGAAATAGACAGGAATTCTTATCCTCTAACTTATTTACAAAACAGTTCCATTGTTATTATTGGATTACGCGCTAAATTTTTCATCATTCCACAAATGTTGCACTACCGGCATCCGGCTAAAAAAATTGAAAAACGTCGCACGCACAGAGAAGACCAAACGCTAATGGGCTACTCGACATGAATGCCAACATATAACGAAACCTATAATGGGGGTCTCCGGCAAACTCTTTGCATTTTATTCATTGCCCTGTCTTATGGTTATTAATTTGGGCCGTGAGACGCGAAAAGGAGTGAGAAAGACAATACACAGCAAACGCGTGATGTTCATGACAATTTGAAGACGCGAAAATCCAAGTACAATGGTTGTTCGAAGGCGTCGAGCGCTTGCCATACATAGATTTCACAAGCAGAATCATTTCTAGCGGACACGGTAGATTTCACTTACCTCTGCGTCGTGCGTTGGATTTGTGAAGGATACAGAGGTCAGATTGACAGATGCTGAATAGATGTAAGCTTTCGTTGCAATGCGGTTAGATTAAAGGCAGAATATTTAGATAATGCCGGTTCAGATTTACAATATATGAAGTAGCCTATGAGGTCACTGTGAAGCCCCTCCTAGAATCCCCATCCCCATCCCCCAGTAGGGAGCAGACAGCTATGCCAACCCCTTAAACCATCACCCAATCATGATCGATCTCTCTCTCCTCTCTCTTTGCCGGCCTCTCTCTCCATTTCTCTCTCTCACTCCCAGTATGTCCGAACTCTACTAGGGCTGTTCTGTTGACTCAGTGCATGCTTTGCTTCCCTTGGTTTTTGCAACTTAAATGGATACTGTACATACACAACCGAATTTGAGTAAATGTACTTTGCATAGCCTATTCAAAAGAGATGGTTCGCAGCAGGGATGCTCCGATCAGGATTTTTAAGGCAGATCGCTTTCAGACAGGTGTCCGCTACTGATCCGTGGCTGTTTACCACAAGCACAACATTTATCCATTATTTTGATTTCAATTCCAAACATTGTCAATGAAAATGCTTTTTCAGCATTGCAATTCTTTTTTCTTTTTTTTACACAGTACAGTAATACAATCGTTCACACACGTTTAAACACAATAAATATAAGCAACACATTATTCAGTGCTTTTTACTTTTGCATTTACTTCTAGATTTATATTGCTCAAGCAAGTGTCAAAACATTTAAACTACCATTGACAGAAATTGTCAGCTCTACTGCCTTTCCTTTTGCATTGAAATCTTTATTACAACTTGTAATCGTTGCAGTCGCTGGCGTACACAGCAGGTGCTCAAACAAGTATCGAAATGGATGACCTTTTCTAGGGCAAGGACCCTGTGTTGGATAGAAAGACGGCACATATTATACATAATAAACACTGTATAAAAATTTATGTTGCATTTTAAGTCTGGCATATATAGCAACATGAATATAGGAAAGTATACAAATATTTATTATATGTAGTTGCAATGTTTATTAAAGTACATTAAGGACACTAAAATAGTCAATATTGATGTGTTTATCTAAAGTCTTATACTTTAATAGTTTAATGTAGGAGGAACAATATAACATTTAGCTGAACTTTTGCTGGAATAGTTGAAATTGTTGAAACAGTTGAAATTGCTGAAAATGTACTCAGCCTCAGGCCATCCAAGAAGTAGATGAGTTTTTCTTCATCAGCGCAGATTTGGAGAAATGTAGCATTACATCACTTGCTCACCAATGGATCCACTGCAGTGAATGGGTGCCGTCAGAATGATAGTTCAAACAGCTGATAAAAACGTCACAATAATCCACAAGTAATCCACCTGACTTCAGTCTATCAATTAACGTCTTGTGAAGTGAAAAGCTGTGTGTTTTTAATAAACAAATCTATTATTAAGGAGTTTTAACTTTAAACCAGGAGTGTCAAACTCAGTTCCTGGAAGGCCACAGCCCTACTCCAACACAGATATCATCTCGTTTTCAAATAAGCCTTAAGGACTTGATCAGCTATAAGAATAGAACTTGACCTTGACAAAGACTCATTATCAGCGGGTTACATAAAGCTAGACAAGGCACAATAGAAACAATAGGGTTGTATATACACAAGGACTAATGACTAAACAAGACAAACTTAAATGTAGTCAAAACAAAGAAACATTGACAAGTCTGATCAAATAAACCAATGAAAACCAATTAATTGCGGTTCTTTGATGTCATACACAGATCAGATTGCGCAGTGCCTTTTCAAGTTGAACACACCTATGAACAGTGGAAGGGCGTGACCAGATCACATGAGGGAAATAGGAATCATATGACATGACAGGAACCCTGATTTTAACAATACAGTACATCAAAATAAAAGACAAGCAAACATGAACAAAACTGAAAACAGACATGGTAGCTCCTGACAACACACCAGCTTAAAACCAACAAAAATTCCAGGAAGGTGGTGGAGCGGAGATGAATAGGGGGCCAGGTTCATGAAGAAAAAGTGGGCCTGGATCAGTAGTGGTGGGCCTGGGCTATTCAGCAGTGGCACAGACTATAGAGGATCAGTTGGAGATGGTCAAATCAGTAGAGACTGAAAACATCAAGTTGGAGCAGGTGGAGGAGATAATAATGGAGCAGAAAACCACTGGAGATCAGGAGGCCATGGCAGAGCAGAAACAAGGAAGGCATTTTTTTACATACAATAATTGGTGAATCCCATGCAGTACTACCAAGAACACCCTGACACACTGTTTGAAGATCCACTGATGTAGTGCTGTGTTTTATGAAGGTACATTTGGGTTTACATTTACATTTACATTTAGTCATTTAGCAGACACTTTTATCCAAAGCGACTTACAAATGAAGACAATGGAAGCAATCAAAAACAACAAAAGAGCAATGATATGTAAGTGCTATAACAAGTCTCAGTTAGCTTAAACGCAGTACATGTAGAAAGGGCTTTTAAATAATATAATAAAGAGAATTTTTTTTATATATAATTGTATAATAAATGAAAAGAAAATAGATTGAATACAAAAAGATTAGAAAGGTAGTAAGATTTTATTTTTTTAAGAATAGAATTAGAATAGTGAGTGCTAAAGTTAGAGGGTCAAATAAAGATGGAAGAGATGTGTTTTAAGCCGATTCTTGAAGATGGCTAAGGAGTCAGCTGCTCGGATTGAGTTGGGCAGGTCATTCCACCAGGAGGGAACATTTAATTTAAAAGTCAGTGAAAGTGATTTTGTGCTTCTTTGGGATGGCACAATAAAGCGACATTCACTTGCAGAACGCAAGCTTCTAGACAGCAAATAAGTCTGAAGTAATGAATTTAGGTAAATGGGTGCAGAGCCAGTGGTGGTTTTGTATGCAAACATCAATGCCTTGAATTTTTTGCGAGCAGCTATTGGTAGCCAGTGCAAATTGATAAACAGTGGTGTAACGTGTATTCTTTTCAGCTCATTAAAAATTAATCTTGCTGCCGCATTCTGGATTAATTGTAAAGGTTTGATAGATCTGGCTGGGGCCTGATCTTCTTAATGTTGAATAAAGCAAATCTGCAGGACCGGACAGTTTTAGCAATGTGGTCTGAGAAAGTTAGCTGATCATCAATCATAACTCCAAGGTTTCTGGCTGTTTTTGAAGGAGTTATGGTTGATGTGCCTAACTTGATGGTGAAATTGTGATGAAACGATGGGTTTGCTGGAACCACAAGCAGTTCTGTCTTGGCAAGGTTGAGTTGAAGGTGTTGGTCCTTCATCCAGCAAGAAATGTCTGTTAGACAAGCTGAGATGTGAGCAGCTACCGTCGGATCATCAGGATGGAATGAGAGGTGGAGTTGAGTGTCATCAGCATCAGAACCTAATGATGCCATGTAGACAGAGAAGAGAAGTGCTCCAAGAACTGAGCCCTGAGGAACCCCAGTAGTTAGATGTTGCGACTTGGACACCTCACCTCTCCAAGATACTTTGAAGGACCTATCTGATAGGTAAGACTGGAGTGCGGTTCCTGAGATGCCCTTTGTCAGTAGGGTTGACAGGAGGATCTGGTGGTTAACCGTGTTAAAAGCAGCGGATAGAGCAAGCAAGATATGTATTTAAGATTTGGATTCCGCTTGGTTTAAACTACTTTGTTTATAAATTAAACAAATTAAATATAATGGTTAACCTCATGTAACTCAAGACAAGAACTGTCATTGACACCAATGAAACAAAATATGTAATACATAATATATTATTTCAGATTAGACATAACACAGACTGGAAAAGCGGACAGATAAGAAATCTCTGTAACATCTAAAACCACACAACCAAAACAATAATGCAAAATCCTTTTATCGCCATTAGGGCAGTTTTTTCTATTAGTAAGAAGTGCACCTGATTTCTTTAATATTTAAAAATATATATCAAAGTATTAGTTGAGATTAATTAAATTAGTTAAATGAGCGATTCTAAAAACAGATTTCAATGATTTAACACAATTCTGTCAAAAGGGGACAGTTTCTCTCAATTTCTCATTTCTCACAGCAATACAATAAAAATGTGTAAATAAATAAACGTCAGATTTAACAGAGAGTGGATGCAATGAAAGTGAATGGTAACTAAGACTATCAAATACAATCTTCTTTGTCATTATATGTATGTTCTACCATTAAGAAAAATCCTAAACTACACAAATTACACAAAAGGACTTCTGATTCCATGGGGTCGAGACATACAACATTTGGACAGCAGTGGTAAGTAAAATGAAAAGTAATCTATCCTCTTAAGGTTATAAAATAGCAGAATATGATGTGATATATTTATATGTGCAATATTGAATCAGATTTTCTTCAAATTAATTTCATATTAATCTTTAATCTTTATTACATCCTTTTTATGCTAGATGGACTGTGTTCCAGTTCATCATAAAAATACAGTTCTAAACTGACATGAAATGTGAAAATAGCCTTTGTTTCTTTGTTTTTGTCTTACAGTTATAATGCATTTGGGGATAGGTTCCACGAAACTAGAGAATGGCTTCATTGAAGATAAAGAATAGCATTTCGGTGAAAGAAATGCATTCAGATAATAGTTCTTTCTCTCTCTAAAATATTCTAACAATTTATCTTAAAGTATATGTAAAAAAAAAAAATCATATATGCTCCTTTTATCAGTTTCTATATATTTTATGAAATAATAAAATTTGTCAATGTAGACATCTCTCCTTTTTGGCATAAACAACCTCAGCTGAACATCAACGCTAGTTCTAATGCTGCCTTCACGTGCTATAGGAATGATCGTAAATACGAGTTTCCTTATCGGAAATTAGACGTGAACGCCTCTCAAATCGTATTTTCAACTGGGATATTCGGAAATAATTTTGATACCAGAGTTTCCGAGTTGGGCGGGCCATATACTTTAAACATGGTGGAGGGGACAACCATTGCTGCTGTTTATATGATTGTCAACCAATGGGATGCTACACTTTATTCTTTTCGGCAACAAAGCACTTGAATATGACAAGCTCGTAATCACGACTTCACAAGTGGGAAATATGAAATTTCCGATAGCACGTGAAGGCAGCATTATACACACAAACACTTACATCATGTCACTCAACCACCAGCAGAGGTCATAATCATCACGGAATTGATCCCATTTCCACTAAAACATATCTGTAACGTTACCGTATCTTTAATTTTCATGCTTTCTTTTGTATTCCGTTTATCTTCTTTATCTTCGTATGTTTATATTCAAACTGTCTTCTCTTTATTTTTGATTATGATGCTAGAGTTGGATTGAAGATACTGCAGACCGTATCAAGAATGCAGTATTCATGCTGAATATGTTGCGTATAGCATATATAAATACAAATTCATGAATGCTGCATTCTTGGTCTTAGAGTCATGTCGAACTAATGTTAATTCAAATAAATAGATGTTGTCAAAATGTTCACAAAACTAGGTGTAAAGACGGCCTATGATTAAACTCCTTCTAAATAGCTACAACGGGGGTAATAAGTCCTTCCTTACTTGTTAAAAAAAAAAAAAACTCTTTAGAAGGTAAATCCTGATATGCAGACTTTTGGAGAACCTTGAACGTTTTTTAGATTTTGTCTATATAACTGTACTCTATGGGTAGCGTGGCCGAGCGGTCTAAGGCGCTGGATTAAGGCTCCAGTCTCTTCGGGGGCGTGGGTTCGAATCCCACCGCTGCCAATACATTTATTTTTCTTTCATGTGTGACAATGACTAGGTCAAAATAGTTTGCAGAACTAACTACTATTTACAGTTCTCACGAAAAATACAGATGTCTAAATATCTACATGTGGATGTTACAACACAGGCGGAAGTGCTTTACTGTACTGATGAAATGTCCGATCACAGTTGACAGATCTCGACAGAAATCTCTCAGTATACTAACTTACACACAAAACAATAATAAAAAAAACAGACTGAATTTAGGCTCCACGTGTTTTTGCAGTTCATTGCCCCTTTTAAAAAGCACAACAGACAAATATGCAGTGTGTGAAAGTAAAATGAACTTTTGTGTGAGGTTTGAGCGGTCTCTTGTGGCTCCATGTTTTACAACTAAACATACATAACAACATACAAGGCTCTATGTATACACTTACTGTTGTAATACCACTGACTGTATAATATTTGAACGAAAGTGAGTTCTATTAACGAACGGCTTGTCTTTTCTAACGTATTTTCATACATCATATTTTGAATCTACATGTTGAATAAAACAAATGAGAACGGATCTTTGCAATCGGAATTGTGCAAACGCATTTTAGTTCCGTGGTTTTTGAACCTTCCGGTGACTCGTAGCGAGATACGGGTATTAACTGCGTGTTGTGACCAAACTAACGTCAGTGTTACGGAAGTTTATAATGTGAATTCTCATCTACTTTATTATAAATAATTATATTTGATGGATGCCGTGGAATCCTGCCTTAACGAAGCTGTGTGAATAAAGTGAATAAACTGGCGCCGTCCTACAGTTTATTTTGTAAGTAACGTTATCTGTCACACGGTGTGGAAGCTATCGGTGCTTTTTAAGATAATAAGCAGCGGCTTTAAGAAAACTCTAAGAGGCAACATCTTTTTTCGTTCATTTTTTCCGTTCAGTGAGTTAAAATATTCAGTGTTTGTGTTAAGACGGCAGGCATTTGTAACCGATGTTCATACACATTTCTGCAACACTTCTAAAACAACTGTTTTGTAGTAGTTGCTCAGTTACATCCTGCATACCACATTAGGCTTTCATGACATCCCATAATCCACCTGATCAAAACACGTATAAACCTTGATTCTACAGAACTTAGAACAGGTGAATTTCCACCACTTAGATCTCTAAAACATGAAACGTTTCTTTAAAGTTGAACATTTCTCCTCCAAGTTTTTCCTCAAAGGAAAATACATTTTTAAGCTTTGTTGTTGTTAAATGTGGACATGTTATTTTTCATACAACAGGCAATTTCCAAGTACATGGGATATGACTTTTATGTAATCTGCAACTATGAAACCTCCATTTCGTCGGCGAACTGAACCAAAACGCTTTGTGCCTAAGAGCCCTGAGGAAGAGTCGACAGTGAATGTCAGATCCCTCTGCAAAGGATGGATTCGCAAAGATTTGCAGAGCTTTTTGCAAGCTTTGAAACAGCAGCAGAATTTTGAGTCGGAATTAGATCTGACTGAGATTCAGAAGAAAGTTCCCCACCGTTCTCTCAAAGAGGTAAGCGCAAAGACACCAGGATACCTCTTATGTGGATGAACATGCACGTGCCCATTGTAATGCAATTGTTATGACTGTTTGGTTTCAGATCGAAGACCTGATAATGACCCTGAAGTCACGAGTGCTACAGAAGGTGTACCTACAGGTGCAGAGTCAGAGGAGAGAGGAGCGCAAAGCTAAAGTTCCCATTGAATTGTGGGCAGAGCTGGTACAGAAAGTCTCTAGACCCCATGAGAAGACTATTTCTTCTGCCTTTTCCCAGGTCTGTATGGGACAGTTGAGAAATTACACCAGACACCACACCAAGAACTGTACAGGTTTACCTCAATAATTTCTCAGCCTTAGTCTGTTGGGTGTAATTAGCTACTGTAATTTAATTACTTTTCCATTGAAAAAGTAAAGTAAGGGATTACTCTTATTTTTCCTTTAATTTAATTACAGTTACTTCTTATGTAATTGAACTTAATACTTTGTTTAGACTGTAGAACATTTATACACAATACAATAGTGGATTTAACATCAAAAATTAAAGTCTAACCTTAAAATGTATGCTTTTTATGTACCCTTCTCACTTTCAATTCTTTGGTAAGTAAATAAGAATACTGTTAACACTTTAGTGTCCAATTCTCACTGTTAACTAGTTGGTTATTTGCATGAATATTATTGGGATATTGACTGTTTATTATTACTTAAAAAGCACATATGTGACCCTGGACCACAAAACCAATCTTAAGTCGCTGGGGTATATTTATAGCAATAGCCAAAAGAACATTGTATAGGTCAAAATTATAGATTTTTCTTTTATGCCAAAAATCATTAGGATATCAAGTAAAGATCATGTTCAATGAAGATATTTTGTAAATTTCCTACCGTAAATATATCAAAACATATTTTTTGATTAGTAATTAACATTGCTAAGGTGCTTTTATCAGTATTTTGATTTTTTTTTTTTTTGCACCCTCAGATTCCAGATTTTCAAATAGTTGTATCTCAGACAAATATTGTCCGATCCCAATAAACCACACATCAATGGAAAGCTTATTTATTCAGCTTTCAGATGATATTTAAATATCAATTTCGAAAAATTGACACTTAAGACTGGTTTTGTGGTCCAAGGTCACATATTAGTGTGTCTTATTCTGCAAGACCTTATTCTAAATCCTACCCAATTCTTAAACTTAACAACTACTTTACTAAGTATTAATAATAAGCAGTAATTAGGAGTATTTTGAGGCAAAAGTCATAAGTTATATTTGAAATAGAAATGGACCCTAATCTAAAGTGTGACCAGAATAAGTTACTAGTAGTTACTTGAAAGAATTAAAATCACCATTTCATGTCTATCCTTGTAACATTAACTTGTTGAGGTTGATATAGGATTTAGAAAGTAATTAGTTATAAGAAATTAAATACTATTTGGAGAGAGTAATTTGTACAGTAATGTAATTACACCGTTGAAGATGTAACTAGTAACTAATTACTTTTTTAGAGTAACTTACCCAACACTGGTCTGACTGCACAAAAATTCAAACTAGTTTTGAGTTTGACTGAAGATGCTAGAACAGTCACTGCATGGAAGTGGAAAAATTGTGATGGATAATCTTTATATTTAACAGTGAGGTTATATTTACTTACTTCTGATACATAATACATTGATGCTTATTCTTGAACCGTAAGTATGTAATTTCAGCAACTGATTCTGTCATTCTCTTATGATGCTTATGTATGACTTTTATGTATAGCACACTTATAGAGAGCAAAGTACATAACACATGTCAGTCACTTAGAGTGTACAGTATTTGACTTATTTTATTGCCTTTTATCATCTTAATGACTCTTATAGCAGATCAAATTTCTGTTTGTTTTTGTTTTGTCATCAGATGCTTGTGATTGCTGCCGTTGAGCCCTGTGGCATGATGCACTCTGAACCTCCAAACCCCATCATCCAAACACCCGCTTTCTCCAGTCTTCACCCTGTCCAGTCCACTAAAAATCCCTCTCGGCCTTCTGCCTCAGCCATGAGCCCAAATCCCAGTGTTTCTGCTCCCTCAGTTGCATCTCTTATTCAGCCTGACTCTAGTTCTAATGCTGTTGACCATCTTAGCCAGTTAGATAATGCATCAAGCAGTTCACCTCTAGTGCCTAAAACTCCTGAAACACCCACACCAAGATCCTCACAGACGACGAGAAGCCCAAGCCATCTGCAGTCACAAGCAGAACCATCAGTGTCCAGTCCTGTTTCACCATCAGTTTCCCCAAATAAGCAAAATCAAGTTCAGTCGGAACTGTTAGATCATGATTACCCATGCACACCAATAACGCTGAAGTGTGTCGTGAATTTTGACAAGATTTATCAATATTTAAGTGACATCGACTCTAAAACCTGCAATTCAGCTCTTACTTCAATGGGTAAGTAAATTATACATTTGCATATAATATTCTATTGAATATTTGAATAAATTACACACTTCATGAGCATTTTACACATTGTTCCAAGGATGTGGAAGTTCAACTTAAACGCATAGTTCACCCAAAAATGACAATTTATTTACTTACCATCTTGTCATATGATGTTCTTTATTCTGTGGAACACAAAGATATTTTGTAAGTTTTTAGTTTTTTTTGCCAACGTCGATCAGTGTTGTTTTGGACCCTCCTGATTTCACTTCTTCTACATAAACATTGAAACATTTTTCCATATAAGTCATTCATATAGGAATGATATGAGAGTGAGTAAATGACAGAATTTTCATTTTGGGTGAACTAGTATCCCTTTTTAGATACTTGAACAGCAATCTATTTTTTCCTCATATTTTCCATATTCCATCCTCAGAGAGTGCAGTGCTGTTGGATATGCTGATGTGTTTGCCTGAGGAGCTCCCCTCACTGGACTGCAAGGAACTTCAACATCATTTTCTCCAGATATACTCACAGCTCACCCAACCTGCAAAAATGCCAGCTTCCTCTTCAAACACTGACAGGGACATCCAGCAGGCTAATGTAGCCGATTCGACTGCATTAACACAGAAACTCGGGACTACTGTGGGATCCACTAAAGAGCCCTCCAGTGAGTCATCTTTCACAGAACCAGCAAAGGACAAAAAAGACTGGGCTACAGCTGAAACCTGTCCTCTCAATCCTTTGTTAGTTCCAGTAGCTTTGTTGAAAAGATCGTCCCTAGATTCTGAGAAATGATATGCTTAGCCGGTCTCAGTTGAATTCTGAAGAGGTTCAGCCTAATTAACATACTTACGTTTACTTTGTTACAGGTTCGGATGTTGTTTCTGTCTTTTGTTTTGAGGATGTGTGCATATAAATTATTCATATTGTTTCACTAAACTTGTGTTGATATTTCTGAATGATGATTCTGTTAAAAGTTTGTTATAAAAATAGCCAAGACATAAAACATAAAAAATAAACAATTAAATACTAAACCAAGTGTCTACATATTAAAATTGTTAGGAAAGGTAAATGTACAACCTTATTTTGCCATTTGTATGTTATCACCAGTCTGGTGCTGTTGAGAAAAAAAAGCACTTCCCAAGGTAAACTAAATTGTATCCAAGGATTCTTGTGGAGCTCGACTCAAAGATTCAGAGGCTCTTTTGGTTCCAAAGTTGTCATGTGGTGCAACAGGACTCATTGGTCATCATGTAAACATATTACTCACTTGTGTAACGCTACTCAGTTGAAAAGGTAATGCTTATTAAAGCGATTGACCCAGTGTTCCCCAAACCTTGTTCCTGAAGGCAAACCTAGGCTACTGTACACATATTGGATTTTACTCAACCATTTCAGGGCTGCATTTCCCAGAAGTTAATCGTAGCATTGGTGACAACGGTTCTATGATCAAGTTAGGTTTCCGATGCTTTTGGGAAGCAGCCCAGGTCTTGGACTCTACTAATGAGCTAATGAGTGGAATCAGATGTGTTTGATTTAGGACCCCTAAAACCTTTTCGATTGAGTAGCATTACACAAGTGAGTAACATGTTTACACGATGACCAGTGAGTCCTGCTGCACCACATGATATCATTTGCAACATTTCTCAATTATCATTTACTGAATATCAGTTTCTTTTCCCTGATTATCTGTACGATGTGTGGCTTCCCACCCAGCATGACCTGTGTAACTCACCATCCCTCACACACTGTTTGTTATGCGGCTGATGATAATATATCTGAGATAAAGCAACTCTCTTTGTGAAACACTAGATTGTAAAATCAAATACATAAGTATTCAATTCAGGCCATTGAAACAATTCTATTATGTTTGTCTGCAAATCCATCAGAACATAATGATCCTGCAATGATCTTTGCAGAGCTCGCTGTCATCAACAGAAACATAAATTTTCCAATTTTACATGAAGTTTATCTGTCCACTCACTGATGATTGACAGATGTCGATTGATGCTACGGGATAACAACCCAAAGCACAGGAGTAAATTATTCTGCAGAAGAAAATATGCCTTCTGGAGTGGCCTGACCTCAACCTGATTAAAATGATTTGGCATGATCTCAAGACACCAGGGGGGTATTCCAGAAAGCAGGTTATGTGATATACCCGGGTATGTTTAAGAGTAAGTAAGTGGATAACCTCAACTTTCGGTTCCAAAAATGGAGGTAACTTTCAGGGTATGTTAGTAGTCATAGCAACTCACTCTCTGAACTTAACCTGCTCCGGAGCAGGTTATGTTCCAGGGTTAGTTCACTTCAGCGAGCCTTCAGTGGGCGTGACAGATAGTGCACAGCATTATATAATATTACAATATGTAATATAGCTTATTATATATATATATATATTTTGATATGTTAATGATGAAGCACTAATATAAGTAATAAATAAGGTAACAGTATTCTAATATGATTATTTCTTTTATTGCCATATATAAGAGTTATCTGTATAAATTATAAAACACTATGACAAGGTAATGTTTAACTTATAAATATTTATTTATTTTATTTATTACATGTTATATTATCTCACACATGGATTTTCTATAATGTCTAAATTCTAAATCAAAATACATATCTGATATGACTTAATATATAATTAGCATAAAACAAAAAATATAATTCACATTCTCAAGGATTAAAGATTACATGGAAAAAAAATCACGGTCATCCATTAGGTGGCGATATGCACTAAGCATGTAAACAACTAATGAACAAAAGAAGAAGAAAGAAACAGCTTGGCGCGCTTTTTCTTAGCGTCCGTTTCCATAGTGACTCGTCGATTCGTCGCTCTGTTGAGAATGTTTTGAGTCTTAACCAGGAACATACTCTGAGTTGAATGAACTTACTCCCGGACGCATTTTTGGAACCACATACCTCGAGTAAGCAAGGTTTGGGGTTAATCAACCGAGAGTTCAGGGTTTAGTTCACGGTAAGTTAACCCTGCTTTCTGGAATACACCCCAGGCCTCCCGTGAATATTGCTGAAACAAACAGTTTGATAAAGACACTTTGTATGCAATGAATTACCTCTTCACCGTCTGTTTGTTTATTACGAGAAGAGCTCTCGGGAATGCTACAGTTATTACTGCTATGGCTGCCACTATTCCCAATCCAGCATAAAATCCATCTTTGTGCACTTGTAAATCGCAATCCACTCCCAAGTACCAGTAAGAATCAGACTATGGAGGCAACTAGGGGGAAAAAACGTAAGTGTTTTTACATTTTCTGAGAAATATCTACACATATTTGTTACTATTGCTTATATTATTGCTTTTGTTTAATTTTTTAGACCATTCCAGCTGCTTGCACTGGTCTTGCACCAGTATTTCTTGATCACATGAAATATTTTATCCTGTCAGAATGATGCCAATGAACTTTGATATTGATTACACAGAAATATACTTCTGTATTCAAGCTAGTCATTTGGCAGATGTTCTTATTTAAAGTAGCAGTACTTACATATGGGGACAGACCTTTTCAGTCTAGATCTTTAACCACATCCCCTAAAGAGGTGCCTCTCTTTGTCAGAGAAGACGAAAAAAATTCATAAAGAATATAGTTAAATGAAAGTACATACATGCAGGATGGACCTTTTCTAGTAACTTCACAGGTGCCGCTGTTCTTGCATGTTTTTGGATGAGGATGATCTATATGATATTCAGTCACATATGCCACCTTGTCTTCCAACAGAACTGGATCAAAATACTGCAGGAGGTCTTTAGGAAAGTCTTTTGCAGCCTTGACACACACCACTTTAAACACTGGAAATAAAAAAGTGTAACAGCCATCATAAATAAAAAATCAAGCATACAAACAAATAAATAAAAGTACAAACAATTCACTGATTTTAATACAATGCATGTTAATTTGCCCTTGTTCTTGGGGCCTATACAGTAATTTTTTAGCTTCTCCAAAAGTATTGTTGCTCAAATTAGCTAGAAATACATCAGCTTCTCATAATCTATGCGTACAGTGAATATGTGACTATGTTATGAATTAGTGTTCACTTGTCATTTATGGCTTATGACTGAGAATGTGAAACTAAGTGAGCTTTGTCTGAATTTCTGACTTTCTCCATTATAGTCCTCAAAGATTATGTGATACTAGATAGATACCTAAAGTTTCTTCACACACATTTTAATGTTTAAGTACAAAGGTCATCAGGGTAAATTGGCTGTGGCAATTTAGTGTTTCCAGTTCTGCTAACCTCCATATATTTGGATTGTGTTGGAAGCCAGACTGCCCAGAGAAAACATGAAAGCTCCACACAGAAATTATTTACATTGTTATTTCAGTTTGTCTTAGGTTTTGGTAAATTCTGAAAGGTCATTCAATACAAGAACACAGGGTTTTTAGAAATCTGCATATACTATCTATATTTCTGATAAAAAGGTTCTAAATAAAGATATCAAATTAGTTTGTCAATATCTCCAGTGATGGTGGAAATAAAAGTTATTCTGGACTCTGGTTCTTGAAAATATATTTACTGATTAATTTTTCAACCTCTTTTCAACCTTTTCAACCTCAACCTATTATTTGTGAGTTCAGAACATTTTTATGAAGACAAAAGATTACCTGGGCAGTCAGGTCAGTTAAAGATTATAAATCAGCTCACATTGTCACCATATTATATTTTATAGTTATATGCTGCGTTTACACTAAGTCATAATACCATAATTTTGAGATGACAACAGATGACGTGCTACTCAGAGCTGTTCAAGTCCTTGGAATTATGCATTTCTTTGGTAACACTATCAATGCCCAAATAAATGAATCTGCTTGGTGTGGTGGTACAGCCATAGGGCCGTGGTCAGTTCATGTAGTACAAGTCGTAGCTCTCAGAAAATTCCCAGTTTGTAAGTTGTAATTATGAGTTTTACGATGATGTGAACACTTTTTACAAGTAGCAGTTTTGTAATTACGACATGGCGTTAAACAACCTATAGATATACAATCGATGGAGTTGAAGTGTTGTTGTTCAAACAGTTGTTGGAACCAGGTTTGGAAATCGACCACAGCTTGAAACATGAAAAAACATGAAACATGAAAAAAATTAACCATAAATTCAATATAAAGGGGTAAAAATGACAAATCTATTACGGCTGTTGCAATAAAAATGAAATGTGAAAATGAACGAAAAGTGTCAAATCGCTAAATTTCATTTAGATCTTCACCGTTGCAGATTGCTTTCACGCGTTGAGCCTTAATTGACCCTTCATAAACAGCTTGATTGACAGGTGATCTGACCAATCATAACGTAACATTTTTTCAGACAAACAAACCAGACAGGAGAGTAGATTAACTTCGGCAGACTTAAACTTGAAAAATTGTGTGTATTGACGTCTTTCCGCGGTTGAAATAAGATACATTCTGATGTTCATTAATGTTTATTCTGTGCTTTAAGTAAATATGAAAAGATGATCAGTTCACTTGAAATGAGGCAATACAATGATTTGTCAGGACACATTAAAGAGCCACAAAACTGTACTGTTTGAACATTTGAAAGCTGAGACCATGATTCATGCCAGAAGTAACCTGCTCTGTCTTGTCTGTCAGCGTTTTGTCAGTTTCCTCTGATGTATGCTTCGTGATGTATTTTTCTATGTGTGAGAACATTATGTGTAGTGTGAAAGTGGCATGGCTTGTCGGACATAGCAACAGTAACTAAGGAGGGTGGGTTTTTGAGAAGGGTCAATTACACACGTTTCTGTTGAGCTTATGAATGCAATAAACTCAATCCAATCAATGTGTATCGATTCAGTGCTGAAAACGCTGCGAGATCATGAATTCTCTCTTTAAAAACAACCAAGTGTAGATATGAAGTAAATAAGAGATTCATTTCACAGCTTCACTGATTATACTTTAACACCAAACCAGATCACAAACTAACACTCAGTAAATGAATGATCAAATAGTTCAGCTCATTAACAGAACACATGAATGCCACCTAGTAATTTAAATTGTAGGTTTTGTTTGAATGTTTACAGATTTACAGATTAACTGAGAGAAATGAAAAGCAATACTCATGTATCCTCACTCTATGAAGAATGAAACATGGGCCAACGGTTGGTTGAAATTTAAAATGCTTCTATACAATGACAAGAACATGTCATACAGTAGACAAAAATAAAGTAATTACACCATAAATGCATGTAATTAACGTCCACTGATAGGCTATGGCTCTTTGGATAGGTTTAAAGGCAAAGAGCACTTTTAGATAAACACGGTAATCATTTTAAAGTTCTTAATTAAAGTTCTTTATGAACCGCAGGATTGCTTGTAATAAAGATTTAAATGCAAAAGAAAAGGCAGAAGAGCTAACTGTTTCTGTCGATGGTAAGTTTTAATTTAGAATGTTTGTGATAATGTAAGTTTTTTTAAATGTTTTGCTTTAGCAACTTGATATATAAATCTAGAAGTAAATGCAAAAGTAAACAGCACTGAATAATTGATGACAGATTGTATTACTGTACTGTGTAAAAAAAGAATCACAATGTTGAAAAAAGATTTTAAATAACAATGTTTGGATTAATATCAAAATAATGGATAAATGTTGTGTTTGTGGTAAACAGCCACAGATCAGGAGCGGACTCCTGTGTGAAAGCACAGTCCGTGCTGCTTCTGTACCACACATGGACTACATACTCACTGCAAACAGAGTATGTGTGAACCTCACATACAGCTCACAAAACAGGCTTGTGCTGTGTAAGCTATTGCGCAACAATTGCACTATTGTAAAAACAAAAATACAGTGCATGATCAAACATTTAGGTGAGATAAAATATATATTTTTGAAAAATGTCTAAAAAATGCCCCCCTCCACAACTCAAATAAAAATAAAAATCCTCTCACAAGAGGCACCTAAGAGAAGAATTAATTTTCAAAAATGAAATTCAGGCCCTGAATAAATGTCTAAAAATCTTGATTGGATCATCACTATAAATAATTCTACATGATAAAAAGAAGGCAAACAGGTAAGTGGGTCAGAGTAAAAAAGTGAGCAAAACTGTAGTGGTTTCTTTATTTTGAGCATATTTAAAGTAACTGTTCATCCAAAAAAAATATAATTTGGTGAAAATTATTATTTTTTACCCTTAGGCCATGTGGGTGATTTTATTTCGTCATTTAGAGCAGATTTAGAGAAACTGAGCATTACTACATCACTTATTTACCAACAGACCCTCTGCAGTTAATGGATGCCATCAGAATGAGGGTGCAGCACATCAATTATGTCTTGAGAAGCGAAAAGCTATGCGTTTGCAAAAAAACAAATCCATCAAGGCATTTTAATTTAAAATGTCACTTCAAGCCAACATACCAGTCCATAATCCATAATAACACTTCCTTCAATGAAAAGGTCCATTCATTTTGTCCTCTCACATTAAATTCCATTGACATTTTTGTTTAGAACTATTTTGGACTGTTCCCTTAAACAATTTTTGATTTTCAGATCAGATGACTTCTTTACATGGAGAATGCAGTATTAAGGATAGAGGCCTCAGTGGTTTGAAGATAAAAACATCTTCATTATGGATTTGTTTATTACAAACAAGCAGCTTTTCACTTCATTGTACGATAACTGATGGACTGGAGACTTATTATTACTTGTGGATTGTTGTGATGTTTTTATCACCTGTGGGAACTCTCATTCTGATGACACCCATTCACTGCAGAAAATACATTAGTGAGCAAGTAATATAATGCTTGCAGTTCCATGTATGTGTTTCCACTCTTCTTTGGCCTTGTGGGGGAGCAGTTTCAAACTACTGAAATAGTCCTTCCCCATTACATGATACATTGGACTGTCTGGGTACAGTGGCAGAGAAAAGAATGTTGGCAAAACTGGAACTCAATTCAAATTTAATTGAATTGAAACTGGAACACTTCTGCATATCAGCTCTCGATGTTAGTCTTGTCTGTTTTTTTTAATTTCACCTGGAGCACAACTAATCTTCTGTGCCTCATTATTAATCTCAGTTATCATTGTTAATCTCAGTTAGGATTGATTTAGTGCATGCATTTCTACACAACTTTTACATAATTTCACGTAATCTGCACAATTTTCATGTACAGGTTTCAAGTAAATGCACTCTTTATTGCTGCATAAAAAATCTTTTTGTTAGTGTTAGGGTTAGCTAGTGGCTTGGTTATTAGTTAATAAGTTAATTAGGATTAGTTAATGGTGTTACTTTTGAGTATCTTTGCAAGCATAATCAGCATTTTGTCTTCAAATTGCTGAAACTAAAAGAAGTGAATTATGAGGCCAGAGTTATTAGGGGTACATCGAGGGAGGGAATGAGAGCGGGAGAGAGATTAATGTGTCCATGCAATCACCAGTAGGCCAGCAATTAGATAATAGGTTGAGCTCAGCAAACAGATGCTTTTAACTGCCCTTATTGATTGCTCTGACAAGGCTCTTTTTTTCCATCCACCCTCTGCGTTTTTTCTGTCTGCAGTTTTTTCACTCTCTACTTGGCTTGGAAATACATGGATGCCATGGCTGGTGCTGATTTGGCAGGAATAACAGAATGCAGAACCAACAGAGAGGAAGATGGATTTACACTGTATTAGCATTTAAAATGGTGCACTTTTATTCTCCATTTAAAGACTAGAATGTGCCCTGGGACAAAATACACTAATAGCAATAGGACTTGGCCACTTTACCATAAGTTTTTATTCAATAATAACTTTTTGTCAATGCACATTTTTTGACTGAGCGGGTGATTTTGTCTCCCACACTTTTAATGTCACACAGGCTCCAATGCTGAGATGCACCTGTTGACTTTATATATGTTGACAAGTACATATGTTAACAAAACTATGTAAGTACTGCATGTTAAAATCAGTACTGAGCTCCACAAGAGATTTACTCCAACAATCAGATAAAATCAAAGCTAATTTAAGATCTGTAAGTGTTCTCCTAGTTCAGTAGGCCCAGAAGTAACCTGCTGATTTTTCAGCATTTTCTGGGATGATATTTGTGCTAAATCTGTGGAATAAATAAATAAATAGAGTGTGACAATCTGAATGGAGAACCTAGTTAAATCATTAATCTAATTCATCAAAAAGTTTAATAAACATACAAGCAGTGAAATGCCATACAAATTTAAGTGCTTCAATTAAGTGGATATTTGCAGTGCTTTCTGCTGAGTTCTGTTGGAGCAGATTCTGTTTGAGCCTGGTCATTAGCAATGGAAGTGAGAAGGAATAAAGTAATGTAAACCTGCATGCTTATATGTCTGAAGAAGAATATCTATGATATATTTACAGAAAAACAAGGGAAAATAGAGAGTTCAACTCTTACACTTATTCATCAGTGTTATGTGTAGTACATTGAGTTTTTAAAAGAATATTTAAGTTGTAGGCCTTATGGGTCTTTTATGGTTATTTTAGAAGGGGAAAAAACATCAAAAATACACCATGTGATTTGTTTCGCACACTGTGCATTCATTTAAACGGCGGTACAAAACAAGACATACAGTGGACCTGACAAGTGCACTTAATGCTGAAGACTGTACAGACGACGTACCCCACATAGCACTTTAGAGCTGGGTGGTTGAGAACGAACAGTGGGTTCGTAGTCTCGCGCGAACTCCACAATATATTTTTTTTTTTTAGTCGATTATGCTTATTATAAGGAGTCTCCCCCTACCGACACAGCAGTGCAGTACGACTCTTCTCCTAGTTCCGTCAAGAGACTTGATCCAGCGTTAAAATCAGACAGGCGAGACTACAATTCACTCCCTTCACGCTACCCCCAGCCCAGTTGTCCTGCTTTTGCTTATCGCTTTACGGCACGGTAACAATTCTGGCTGTCTTCATTCAAGGACAGGCAGAGGAGGGGAAGAGCCTGGGGGAGAGGCGCTGAAGCAAAGCCGGCTTGTGAACTGGAATCGCCAGGTACAATTTAGGCGTCTTTGTGGCTTCTGTGTGGTTTTACTTGGGCACTTCATATGTTCTTCAGCTGACTGATACAACAGGCAACACTGTGTAAAAATAATAAAACATACAGATGATGAGATGAGAATGCATGAAATCGGCGTCAGAGTTGGAGCGCATCAAGTCGGGGCATATTTACATTTCGTTTCATGTACAACCGATGAATGCAGCTGACTATTTATTTTATTATGGTTTATATATACAGAAGTATGTTGTTTTTCATGTTGTTATACAGCCATGCATACTTAAAGTGTTTGTAGCGTTTTTAATTAAGAATATAATAAACATTAGCGGCTTTGATTATTGCAATTTTATGTAATTTTACAGGCCGAACCGATTTTTGTTGCATAATTGTAATATGAATGACGGCCTTCATTTTCTGTTTTATAGTAGGCTACGCTAAAACGGAACATGTTAGAAACATGACAAATGCTGAAATGATGTGCATTGTGAACAAATATATATGTGTGTGTAAACAAGCATGCAAAAACGAATAATGTTGTAAGTATTCGATATTCGTGCCTTTGATGGTCATATTTGTGGAGCTAAATAATGGATGTAGGCTAATTAGACGTGCTGGAGAAATACACCGGCGCACGCGCACTCGGAGGCTCAGGTTCCCTGAAATGAAGTCTTGTTTACCTTCAGCACCTGCCTACTTGTAACCTTCCCGTCTCCTCTGGTTTTTTACCTCTTCATTAGAGCGTCAGTCGGCCGCTCGTGAGATTTAAATCCTGCTGGTGCGTAACGCTCAGATTGCGTGCGAGTCTGATATCTATTTACTGAAGTTCACCGCAAAGCAAGGTATAACATTCTGTCGGATTTCCCTCTCATAGCTTTCATGTCATATTAAACCAGATGAATTGGTTCATTTCGTTTGTTTAACACGGGTTCTTGTGTTTTGTTTATACACTTAATTTTAGCGCTTTCGTCCCTGCTATTCATGTTTCCATCATATGTCTTAATATTTTAATACAATATTACACTACCGATTTGAAAAGATGTTAAAACATTACTTGGATTTCTTTTAACACAATATCACAATTATGAGAACTTAGGGATGGATTTTAAATCATTTCACATCTAGCTTATTTGCGTGGGTGTTAGCCTATACCATTTCTCACCTTTACACTGGCAGTTTAGTAAGAGATAATCCAGGTGTAATATCTGTACACCTAGCAAAATGAAATATATCTGAAATATTCTTTTTTATTATTATTGTGCGTCCTCAGTATCACTTTCCATCTGTTAGTCTTTTGCTGTTTCCCTTTATCTATCATAGCCAAAGTTGAGATGACATCATCCTCCAGGCAGTGACAGTGACAAACTGGTGTCACATTTTCCTAAAAATTAAGTCCCCACACTGAGAAATGACTTAACTATACATTTTATGTCCATCCTTCTGTTCATCTTTTGCCATTGTGTAAATAAGTAACCTACAATTAATCAAAACTGAAGCACTTATGCTTAGTTGCAACAAACACCTTAAGTTAAGAACAACTTTAGTAATAACTGTAAGAGTATATTACATAGGGTTTTCTTAAACTTAACAAGAGCATATTTCTGGAAGTCTGTCTGATTTATTTACATTACAACACAGGCATATTGATTTAAGTTAGACAGCTCAAAATATACAGCATAACAAGAATGACCCACTTGGTCTCACAATTACGTAGAGACTTCTGACTCAGATGTTGATGCAGTTATGATAAGCTTTTAGACTTCAAAAGCTGTGCTCCGCTGGGAAAAGTTAATTATAGTCATACAACTGCCTCAGAGAAGAGCAATTAACGATAACACTCCATTGTACAGTCATGGCCAAAAGTTTTGTCAGTGACATAAATTTTGTTTTGCAAAGTTTGCTGCTTAAGCTGTTGTGGTGTTCATTTACATTGTTTCTAGATTATTGTGATCAGTGATCAGATGCATTTTAAATAATTGCTAAAAGCTTCTTTGGCCAAAAATGGCCAAAAAAAATAAAAAATATTCAGTTTTTTGATCCTGACACAAAATGACCAGCTAACATTAATTGACTAATCATATCAGCAGCACATGTGAAAGTGTGAATGAGTACTAGTCAGGTGAAATCACTATTAATCAAATTGTAAGAGCAGACTGATTGCTATAAAAAGAGGGAAGAAGCGCTTCCAATCATTGTGTTCTTGTTAGCAGTGGTTACCTTCAAAGAAACACATGCAGCCATCATCGCTTTGCATCAAAATGGCCTCACATGCAACGAAATTGCTACAAAGAACATTGCACCTGAAAGAACCATTTACCGGATCATCAAGAAGAGAGGTTCGACTGCAGTGAAGAAGTCCTCAGGACATCCCAGAGTGTCCAGCAAGCACCAGTACCGTCTCCTCCTGAGGAGTCAGCTACAGAATCGTGTCACCAGCAGTGCAGAGCTTGCTCAGGAATGGCAGCAGGTTGGTGTGAGAGCATCTGCACGCACAGTGAGGCCAAGGCCAAGACTTTTGGACCACGTCCTGGTGTCAAGAAGGACAGCATAGAAGCCACTATACTCTCCAAGAATTATTATTATTATTTTTTTTTTAATTGTTTGGAGAAGAAAAGGTGAACGCTACCATGAGTCCTGTGTTGTGCCAACAGTGAAATATCCTGATACCATTCATGTGTGATGTTGCTTTTCAACCAAGGCAGTGGGCGCTCTCATAATTCTGCCCAAAAACACTGCCATGAATAAAGAATGGTATCAAAACATCCTGCAAGAGCGACTTCTTCCAATGATCCGTGAGCAATTTGGTGAATATCCGTGGATTTTTCAGCATGATGGAGCACCATGTCACAAAGCAAGAGTGATAAAGAAGTGGCTCGAAGATCATTACATTGAAATTTTGGAACCGTGGCCAGGCAGCTCCCCGGATCTCAATCCCATAGAGAACCTGTGGTCAGTCCTCAAAAGGCGAGAGGACAAGCAGAAGCCCACAAATTGTGATCAACTCAGAGGACTAATAAGGCAAGAATGGATCACAATCAGTCAGGATTTGGCCCAGAAACTAATATTCAGCATGCCAGAGCCAACTGCAGAGTTTATGAAGAACAAGGGTCACCACTGTAAATATTGACTCATATTTTTTGCCAATAAAACCCTTTAAAACTTATGATATGCTTATCTTTTTTTTTTTTTTTCAGTATACCATAGAAACGTGGGAAAATAATCTACAAATACTGACGCAACAAACTTTGCAAAACACAAAATCTGTCACTGCCAAAACTTTTGGCCATGACTGTAGCATGCACACTTCCTCATCAATTAGGGATTGTTTGAAAGCTTAAAATATTCTGGTTGTAATTGTAATTATAGCGTCTCTACAGTTGGCTTCTGGACAGCATGAGCACAAGTGTGTATGTGTTGGCACGTGTTCACTACTGAGCACTCTCATATGAAATATTAGACGGACAGACCACGAAACAGAAAATTCCATCGTTCTCAGTGGTGCTCATCGAACTGTCAGTTTTGAAATGTTTTGGCCTGTTGGTCATGTCTCGCTGAGGGTACCAAGAAATTACAGCATGAACAGAACGTCATTTAGGTTTGCTGGTAGTATTAATTTGCTCAAAATCTTTGCTTCCACTGTTAGGGAGATGGAAATTCTGACTAATCTAAGTAACTGTGTTTACTCTAGACTTTATGCATTTTTTTGGACCTGCTTGTGGTCCTTACAAAATTAACAGTTTACTTTACTGAATTGCAAATAGAGATTTTAAAGGTTTAATTCAGTCCTTCATTAACAAAAAGGAAGCAACAGTCTTGGAGATGGAAAAAAATATTGAAATCAAGTACAGACCGATCCTACAAATAAGAAAGTGACATGACATACAGCCAAGTATGGTGACCCATACTCAGAATTCGTGCTCTGCATTTAACCCATCCAAGTGTACACACACAGCAGTGCTCTGCATTTAACCCATCCAAGTGTACACACACACCCAGAGCAGTGGGCAGCCATTTATGCTGTGGCGCCCAGGGAGCAGTTGGGGGCTCGGTGCCTTGCTCAAGGGCACCTCAGTCATGGTATTGCCGGCCCGAGACTCAAACCCACAACCTTATGGTTAGGAGTCAAACTCTCTTACCACTAGGCCACGACTTCCCCGATGCAATAGGTATAGACAGGCTCTTAATTTACATGGCAACAGAGTTCAACCTGAGATAGATTAAGGTTGGCTTGCAATGATTGTGACAAATACAAAGAATGAAAGGGACAAATATGTGAAATTATGGTTTAGCACTAAAGTTTCTCGTTAAATTGAAAAAGCCAGGCTATCATACTACCTCATAGTGGATAGTTAGACACTGAGAAAGCTGTGTGTTTAATGACATGATGGTGTGCACAACAACATGTAATCCCAAGCTGAAAGTAAACCCCCCAGTGAACTTCATACATGGATTCCAGGATCTAATTTGAGTCTGGCTAGTCTCT
The DNA here is from genome assembly GCF_018340385.1 of Cyprinus carpio. Classification (NCBI taxonomy): domain Eukaryota; kingdom Metazoa; phylum Chordata; class Actinopteri; order Cypriniformes; family Cyprinidae; genus Cyprinus; species Cyprinus carpio. Next base: position 15,194,964 of record NC_056603.1, on the reverse strand, counting down.
CCCCCTCTGCCTTTCCCCGATCCCCGCTTATAGATACCCTTGCCCCTCATTTCCGGCATGCAGCTGTCTTTTAAGATATTAATAAATCCATTGAGATGCTGTGACTGATGAATTGCATTGCAGTCCCCCAAGCCTCTTTTCACTATTGAGTCCAATATAATCTTGCTTGTTATTTTAAGATCAGTTTCTGTGAAACCACCAATAGATTATGTAATGAGAAGTCTAGTTTAATGCATTTGGCACCAATTCCTAAGATATCTTAATAATCCTGTAAAGACTGTATTTCATTCTTCAGCTCAAAAAAAAAAAAAAAAACAATATTTGTGAACTGTTTTTCCATAACATGATGGTAAAAGTTCACTGTATTGACAAAAAGAAAACTTATAAAAATATATAAATATTTATTTATTTATTTATTGTAATGCAAAGAAGAAACAAAGTCATAATGGCTTATTTTTGGGCAAACTGTCTCTTTAATTGTGTAAAGGTGGATTGCCAAGATCACTTAAGTGATGCTTTGTGTAGCATATGCATAGCAGATAAAGGGTTGGATGGACAGAGAGGCAGATGGACCGGTAGAGAGAAGTGACACCCTCAAAAATAGAACCCCACACAGGCAAAGGAGGCGGGGGAACAGAAATAGCCTTGTTTAGACAGACACTCACACAGCTGCAGTCAAATTCATGTGCTCCTATCCCTAACTGTGCCCCCAGAACTAATCCAGTCAGCACAGCAACCAGGCAACATGTAAAACATAAACATCCACCTCACAGGTGTGTTTGTGGGTCTTAGAAAGTGAGCATTAATCTAACAACCTACAGCTGAGTTTCTCTACGCATCAGTCCCTTTTTGGTTAGTCACACTGTTATATCCTGTTTGGCCTTGAAGTCTGTGTGAACATTCATTCAGTCACACTAAGTTACTTTAAATCATTGTTTTATTATACATATTAATTAAATTTAATGGATCACAAGTGTATTTTGTTGCATTTGTCTTTTGTCTTTAATTTACAGGTCATACTGAGCTTGGCTCAGAACAGTGAGATCACAGTAGTTTACCATCCAACTAAAGAAAAGACACCATGAAGACCTCAGACATTTTCCTTCTTCCTGCTGTGCTCCTCATGTTCCTCTTCCACTGCTGTCTTGCACAGAGTGAATCCGACCTAGTAGTAGCAACAAGGTTGGGCCGTGTGCAGGGTGTACGCTTGCCTGTTCCGGACCGGAATCATGTGATCGCTTTCTTGGGCATCCCATACGCTGAACCTCCTATTGGGAAGAGACGTTTCAAGAAAGCAGAGCCCAAAAAACCCTGGAATGGAATCTTTGAGGCTAGAGACTACCCAAATGCCTGCTATCAATTCATAGACACCTCTTACCCAGGCTTTCCAGGTATCGAGATGTGGAACCCCAACAGAATGATGAGCGAGGACTGCCTTTACCTTAATGTGTGGGTACCTCCTACCCCTAGGCCCCAGAACCTCACAGTAATGGTCTGGATATACGGCGGCGGCTTCTATAGTGGCTCCTCCTCTCTTGATGTCTATGATGGCCGGTACTTGGCTTACACCGAAAAGGTAGTGGTTGTGTCTATGAACTATCGTGTTGGAGCTTTTGGATTCCTCGCCCTCAATGGGTCATCTGAAGCACCAGGAAATGTGGGTCTCCTTGACCAGAGGCTGGCCCTCCAATGGATCCAAGAAAACATCCACTTCTTTGGCGGTAACCCAAAACAGGTCACCATTTTTGGAGAAAGTGCTGGGGGAGCATCAGTTGGCATGCACGTTCTGTCACCGGACAGCCGCCTGTTCTTCACTCGTGCCATAATGCAGAGTGGTGTTCCTAATACCCCCTGGGCTACTGTTAGCTTTGATGAGGCCCGTCGGAGGGCCAACTTGTTGGGCAAACTTGTTGGCTGCAGCGAGGGTAATGATACTGAACTGGTTGACTGCCTGAGGAACAAACATCCACAGGAACTAATTGATCAGGAGTGGCAAGTTCTCCCCTATAGCAGCCTGTTCCGGTTTTCCTTTGTACCTGTCATAGATGGCGTTTTCCTTCCTGACACCCCAGAAGCCATGATTAACTCGGGTAACTTCAAATACACTCAGATAATGTTGGGTGTAAATCAGGATGAGGGATCTTATTTCTTGCTGTACGGTGCGCCGGGATTCAGTAAAGACAATGAGAGTTTGATATCTCGAGAAGACTTTCTTGAAGGTGTGAAGATGGGTGTTCCTCATGCTAATGAGATTGGCTTGGAGGCAGTTATCCTTCAGTACACTGACTGGATGGATGAGAACAACCCCCAGAAGAATCGTGATGCAATGGACGATATTGTAGGAGATCAAAATGTCATCTGTCCTCTGCAGCACTTTGCAAGGTCATATGCTCAGCACGCTAGCCTCCATTCCCAGCTGGGAGCTGCAGCTCCTGGGACACTAGGCTGGGCAAACTCAGGACCAACAAACTACAACAGTGGCAACACACATGGTAAGTCCATTATAATAGTAAAGAATAAACACTCTGGTGTGAAGAGGCAATATTTAATAAACTTGCTCACACTGTCAGTATGAAGTCCAAGACCACTAGGATGAAGAAGAGGGGATCTTAAATGTTAAATAGTTCAAGGCCCAGTTTTCTCAATCTGTACCAACCCTCTTTGTCCTTAGGTGCGGTGTACCTTTACCTTTTTGATCATCGAGCCTCAAACTTGGCCTGGCCTGAGTGGATGGGAGTAATCCATGGTTATGAGATTGAGTTTGTGTTTGGCCTGCCATTAGATAAACGACTCAATTACACTGCAGAAGAAGAGAAACTCAGTCGACGAATGATGAGACACTGGGCCAACTTTGCCCGTACCGGGTAAGAAAAATAGCAAACGAGTCAAGCCCCAATTAATTATTTGTCATATTAAATTTTTTATATAAAGGTTCAATTTATCTATTAGTTAAATGTAATGTTTTAGTTATGCCTGGAAGGTTAACTTTGTTTTCTTTTTTCTGTCTGCATGAAGAATCCCAACATTAACACTGATGGCAGCATGGACAGTCGGAAACGGTGGCCTCCGTATACTGCTACTGACCAAAAGCATGTGGCCTTGAACACAGAGCAATTGAAGGTGCACAAGGGTCTAAGAACACAGGTTTGTGCTCTGTGGAACCGCTTCCTGCCTCGTCTGCTTAACATTACAGGTAATGATCCCAACTGGTATATTCCACTCTCATGCAAATATATTTTCTTATATTTATTAACAAGGACATAGAGGAACTACAGAGGAACTGTGGGTAATTTTTTTAGAATTTAGTCTGAAGGTGAGAAACTGCAGGCTTGTGTTTTATGGATGGATCAATGGAATTTTTGGTTGTTTAGGAGAGGGAGTCTACATAAGTCAAATTAAATCATCTTACAAATGAATATATATATATATATATATATATATATATTATATATATATATATATATATATATATATATATATATATATATATATATATATTCATATATATATTCATATTGTATTATTATTAATATTCTGATTTTTTTTGTTTCCTTCTGTGGGCAAAAGAGGTTCAAAGAGCATACAGTAATAGCTTTAATATAAGCCATTTGCTATTTCTCAAGGAAATGCCTTGTCTGTGCAAATGTATCTTTTGTGCTTATAATCTAAACAAATGTCTTTTGCCAACTATTACACTGGAAGTGAACCAGAATATGAAGCAATTAAACGCTTGCTCTTTTAGGTGGGGGAAGGGAGGGTTGTGCAGGCCTGTCTATAGTAACTTAAATTGTAAATTCTCCTGTGGGGGCTGTTGGCAGCTGCTTTGTTAAATGGGTTTTAACTTTATAGTGAAGTGTCTGAGTAGTTTAATGGATTTAATGGATTCTTAAAAATCAACTCTTTTGACTTGCCTTTCTCTCAAACCCCATGCTGTTGTTTTCCTTATGTATTTTCATATTTCTTACCCAGACAACATTGATGATGTTGAGAAGCAGTGGAAAGTGGAGTTCCATCGCTGGAGCTCCTACATGATGCACTGGAAGAGCCAGTTCGACCATTACAGCAAGCAGGAGCGCTGCACAGATCTCTAGATAAATCTGACATAAATGTAAGAAAGAGAAAACTGATGACCATAACCCTTAATAGTCTCTTTTTCAAAACGGCAAAGGTTGCCAAAGCTTTTTCTTTGATTGCTGTCTCAGAGCAGGCATGAAAATGAATTTGTGAATGTTGCACTTTTATTCCTCCCTGTGTCAGATATTATTCTTATCAACCAATTATATTATGTGACAAAATATATTTGTGGTATCTTCCAATATATAAGTAGAGAAGGAGAATTCAAGCTGCTATTAGAGATTATCAAGTGCTACGGTCATCAAATGTATGTACCAGAAAAAAATGTTGTAGTTATATTACCTCTAAACAGTGAGCGTGCATGTCTGTTCCACTGGAACCTAGAAACCCTCATTTACACTGGTCCTCAGGATCCCACTTTTTTATTATTTTTGTTTGTTTTGTTTTTATCCTTTCTTATAGGCTTACATTTATAAAGGCTGCTTCACAGTACATTTATCTCCACTCTGTATCTGCCGCATCTACTATTTCATGTGCTAGTTTATCCCAGTTATCACGAGAGCTTGTCTGCTGTCCCTGCTTTCTGACTGTGGTCCAACTCAATATACTAATTCTTCATGCAGGAATCAGGAGCCATTTAATTTCATGTATGTTGTCTAACTGTTCTGAATTGTTTCTGTGTGGGCAAGTCTGTGTGTGTGTGTTAATGTACTAATATTTAAAACTATTTTTTATTTCGATTGCTACTTACATTGCATGCATTCTAGTGCCCACAGCATGACTCTTCTTGTGTGTATGTATGAGAGAGAAAGTCTGTGTTTACCATATACCAACTACTTAGGTCAATATATGCATTTATATGTGGAATATCACTAGTGAATTCACGCCTTCTTAGTTAAAATTTCATATGGGCATTGTACATTTGAGTGTTTAATCTTAGACAGAGAAAGTGAGCTTGGTGAGTAAGACTACTGTTGACTGTGTGCCAAAGGGTCAATATCATTTTTTTCCCTTGCTGTCTCCCTCTCTCGATGGGAAAGACTTCTCATTACGATAATGGAGGGAGAGTAATTCACTTAGTGCTCATTTGAAATGACAGCCCGCTGTGTCAGCCATCTTAACTCCAGCCCTACCTTCACCCATTTGATGCAGTGGGAGGATGATGAAGGAAAACACAGGCAAGGGGAAGCTGTGAGGACAAACAAGAATACAGGGTTTATAAAAGCCACCTCCTATCATTTTCTATATTTATTGTAATATTTGACGTATTTTTTTTTTAAAGTAAATTATTTGCATGATTGCATCAAGTATTGCATCAACTTATGTGGAGTGTTTTTAGTCAGCTTGAAAAAAAAAGAGCAAATATTTTATTTTTTCGTGTATTTATTCATTATGAGTGTGGAATTGCATACATATATTTGCATTTTGCCTGTGAATCTGGATCAAACATTTTGTATTTTACTGTCAATCATTCTTTCATATACACTGTCCCAGTGTGCATATTCATGTTTATTAGGAACCTGCTGAATTTGTGAATGCTAGTCATTGCCTGTCTCATTAACTTCCTGTCAGCCTGTTTTACTAAATCTAGTGTACTTGTCTAGAACCATTCATCTAGCGTTCTGTTAACACTGTGGAAGGGATCTGACTCGGTGCTGTTAAGACAGCAGGTCTTCCAGCACAAAGCGATTGGTCGGCACTAAGCATTTAACCACTGAATATGACTGGAATAATATAGATTAGCTTTAAACAATGCCATTTAAATGGGAATAATATATTGTACTAGCTAGACAAGAATCACGTGGGTACGGTATGATTATGCGTGTTTGTTTATGGGTTTGAATGGCAGCTGTTTTTTCTTCCAGTTCATCAAATCCCCTTGTGCATGCCCTTAACACCCCCTCCTCTGCATTACGTGCTTTAAAAATTGACTGTTATCCTCTCTGACGATATTAGTGCTGATGTCTGTTAATAATACACATTTATGGCTATAAAAACATTATAATAGCCCCGATATAGATTTTAATGTTAGCAATAACAAAATACACTTAAAATTGAATATTTATTTGAATTCATTGATGCTCATGTAATATCACTGACTTGACTGATCAAAACAGTGGTCATGAATTGACAGCAATGATCATGGATATTGTAACTGTCTGTAAATCAACTGTTTCTTCAAAGCAATATAGAGTGCCATATGCTATTTTATAGAATTTTTTTTTTTTTTTTTTTTTCAGTTTTTAATGTTGCTGTTCGTCAAATTTGCATTAACTTTAGTAGGGTTTTGTAAGTTCCCCAATTTTAGACATTTAGGCAAGCAAATGAGTTGCCATTGAGGATACCTGCCTCTTAAGTTCATCACAAAGATAAAATGTTATCTTTAAATATTATATTGTAAATCCATATTATTCTACCCCAAATATATGTAGAATATATATGCACATGGCTAAACAAGCATATTATGTTCTGCATTTGTTGCACTTTGACAACATACTCATAATAATAGCAATCACTGTTATTGTTGTTCTTGTTATTTTTTTTTTAATTATTGTTATTATTAATAATAATAATTTGGTCCAAATATTACCCGCTGTGTCAAATTAGTGCCAAACATGTAAAGTGACAGCATCGTGCAAATCCTCCGCATGGTGTTATTTGTCATATCCGCCCTCTGTGGGAACCATATCAGAAGCTTTCCAACGCAACCTCAATAAACAGTTACTGACTTAATTAAAGGAAAGCTGCTTGATTGTGTGGTTCTTCTGTCATTCACAATGCATCTGAACATGGATCCTAGTTGACTGTTTTGTGCACCAGAGGGCAGTATACGCACATTGTTACAAATAATACATTGTACAATGTAAGCCGAGGCTTCCTTTCAATATACTTGTAGTTGTATTCATCTGACATATTTTTTTTTCAATTGTTATATATTTTTTCAAATATAGATGATAGATAGATAGATAGATAGATAGATAGATAGATAGATAGATAGATAGATAGATAGATAGATAGATAGATAGATAGATAGATAGAGTATTTCTATTAAATATAAACCATAACGTATTTTTATTAAATTAACTACATACAAAATAATAATAATAATAAAAACACGTTGACGTTACATTTTATTTATTTTAAAACATCGTTATCTTCTCGGTGATCACATACATAGACGAACAAGGTAACAGTTTGGTAAAAAAAAGCAGCAACAGTGGATGAAACAGCAGACGTATCGCTTTAGGCATCAAACGCTGAAATGTTTTTTGTGTGTGGGGGGGGGGGGGGGGGGGGGTACATTAAAACTAGATCTAAATGGTGCTGACAAATATCAGATGTATTTGTATATGGATCAATGAACACTTAGCAGAGCATACGAAGAGAAATAGCGAACCCATTGCGCAGTTTCAACGCAGCTTTGAACGTATTGAATACTTCTTTGGTGTTGACCAATAACGACAGACGGCTGTAATTTAGACCAATAAGCACCACTGAATCACAGTGTCATCTTTATGGCGCACTTATGCTACCCGTTTAGTTAAGAATGCTTTTATTATGATTTCATAATGTAAATAGTTGAAGAATAAGTATCGCGGATGTTTTAAGTCAATCATTAGTACCCAAGCCAGCTAGCTGTCTCTCTCTAAAGCGCAGCCTTTGTTACTCAGTTGTAAATCGAAACAATGACTTCAGCCTCTACCAAGGTAAATGTGTTTAAAATAACTATGGTACCTAAAGTACCTTGATAGTGTACTTCCATTGTTATTGCCTTCGTACTGGACATGTTTTTCATTTTGTTAGTTAAAGTATTAGCTAGCATGCTAACTATTAACCTAATAAGTTAAAAAAAAAAAAAAAAAAAAAAAAAAAGCACGTTTTCGGATACGCTCGTTGCTGCATTTATTTCGTGTCTTACGTATTTAGGTTGGTGAGATCTTTTCTGCAGCTGGAGCTGCATTCACAAAACTGGGAGAGCTGACCATGCAGCTGCATCCAGTGGCAGACATTAGTCCAGCAGGGTGAGACATTCACTGTCTATTTGCCGTTATGTCCTTTTATATACACACTGCATCAGGTTTTGGAATAATATAATTACATTTTTACACTTACAAATCTAAAGTGCGTATATTACACACATATACACTTTGATAATTTTGTAAGGTATTTTGTCCAGCCCCTTTTTTGTAATGCATATAGTCATTACATGGAAAATATTTACATTAATGATTTAAAAATTCTTTGCTATTTCTTACCAGCTTTTTGTCTGCTTTGGCCTATAATATAATAAATTGTTAAGTTGAATGTTTTAGTAATACATTAGCAAATTATTGAGACATTTTTATGTAAACATCTTAATATGATCCCACTTGGATTTGTAAACTCCTTCAGGATGGCATGGACAAGATTAAGTATTGTTTTCAATGATATTATGGGTATTACACACAGTGTTTGAGATTACTTGAACACCTTAAGATTACCCTACCAAAAAAAAAAAATTACAGCGTAAGAGGGTCAATTTCAATAATGGTGTCTTCCTCAAGTGCAGGTGAAATTTTAACTTTTTAATGCAGTTATAATACCTTAAATCTGGAAAGGAATGCTGGTTTCTTGATCACCATTCCTTGTGTATATTCAGAAAAGCCCCAAAAAAAAAAATAGTTTTAAAATATTCAATATATTTTTGTATATTTTTATGTCTGTTTGTAGGCCATAAGACATCATTATTCATTGAGTAGCTTGTCAGCATCTAATTAGACATTTCTCAAACATTAGGGCACAAATAAAAACAACAGTCAAGAGGAAGATTTATGAAGATGGTGGAGCGCCTTTATCCACTGATTCACCAAAGAAGAGTACCAAAAAGGTGGCGGTTTCTATGGCTCCCCCAGCCCCACCTAAAGTCATCGCTGTGCCAACCTCTCAGGTTGTGGTGACTGCGGGTTTACAGCGGCCAACCACTGGTCCATCTAGCATTAAGTCATCAAAGACGGCAGGTAAGCATTTCTTAATGCATTCAGTTGCATTGTTCATTTATTTTACTCTTTCAGAAACAAATTATTACTTTATCTCATTCAACCTCAACTATTTTCAGCATTTTGAATAGTACAATGGAACTACTGCATTCATATCATTTTTCCTCAGATGTCACTCTCAGTGCACTGAATGACTCTGATGCCAACAGCGATCTGGTAGATATCGAGGGCTTGGGTGATAGTTCCACATCTAAAAAGCTCAATTTTGATCAAGGTAAGAAACTTTTTTTTTTTTCCCTCTCTAAATTTTGAACAAATTTTTCTGTTTTTTTTTCTTCCCCTTGTTCCCAGTCCTTAAGGGGAAAACAATATCTGTATTTATTTTTTCCCAGCAGATAGTCTAAATCTCGACTGCAGTCTCATCATGAATTCCAGTGACTTGCCATTGTTATCCCGTTGAAATCGTCTGCAACATACAATCAGGAAAAGGAACTAATCATGTCACTTCAGTGCGGGGTTCAAGAAACTTGCGTTTTTTAATCTGGAGACAGTTCTCTTTTTTTCAAGGAAAAGTCTCATTTCTAAGTTAATAGTGAAGCTAGGCATATTTTACCAATGAAGGACACAGTTTTAAGAGGCCGGCAAATTTTGCTTAACACATTTTTCTGTTCAGGGTCCAAAATGCATGATTTTAAAATAAGTTACTGTAAAGGCATTATTGTGTACTTTTTTTTTCAACCATCATCAATAAAGTATTATGACCATTACTTTGTTTTTGGGGGAAAGTTGTGCAAAAACCTTGAAATGTGTTGTTGAGTGTCAATGCTTTGCTTGGTACATTGTTTAAAAAGGGGGGGATGGGGGTTGATTTATGATGTTTTTTTTCCTTAGACATTTTGTAATATCTTTGGTCTGTTTACCTCATAATATACTTTTATTTTATTTTTTACACAAAACAAAAAAAATACTACTTTTAGACTGGGGTTTAAGTCAAGATGATCTTCATCCAGGCTCTTCTAGAAACCTCTGTGGCATCTTCCACTACATAAATGCAGCTAAAGCAAGTTGTCTTATGTTGACTTAAGGTGTTTTGACCTGTTTTATCGATCTGATCTGAAACGGTCTGTTGGCATAGTCTAATAACTTTTGCATAATTGGGCTGTTAACAAATTGGTCATATAGTCTTAAGCCTACCGAAGTTGTAACATTAAGAACAACTAAATCAGCATTAAATCACAGATTTGATTTCGTGTTTGAAAAGAGTAAAATACAGTCCATCTGATCTCCTCATAAACAATCCCACACTTTCTGCCTATATCTCTGTTCTTGCTCATTGGTTATAATAACCTCACTAAGTGTGAGATTTATAATCTCATGAAATCCACCAGCCATGGTGTAAAATCAGATCTGTATCCGAATGACATTTCTAAAGATCGCACAGTTTGGCTTTCACCAGTCCATCACAGACAGACTAAAACCACAATTACCTGCCTTTTTTTTGTACTGTAAATAAAATAATTTCACTCAAATAAGGCTTTGTTATGTTTAATGTGAAGCTTTTCTCTTAGACATTTTCAGGCAAACTGAACAAGAAGAAATGCTTTTGTTTTAATCTTGACATTGTCGAGGTAAAATACAATTTAATTTCCGGACAGGTGCTTTCCATACTGCTCCAAATACTGGAGAGTCGCTGAGTGTGTCTGTCTGACGGGAGCAGCACAAACCATACTGGCAACCCAGGGAGAGGGCAGCTGCCAATATTGATGTGCTGCTACTGTCAGGCACACTGAGACATCAAGTGGTCCAAGGGAAGAAAGAGGACGAAAGGAACATACAAAATATATGCAGATTAATTCAACAGCTTGAAGGGTTACACTATCACAGTAAAAAGCAATGCTGGTCTCCTAAAATATAGACTAACAAATACAGGATGTGAATTCCCAGCTGTCTGGAAATAACTCGCTGAAGAGGCCACCTAAGCCACACCTGGTGATTCAGTCATGAATCATTTATTGTGTGTCTGGTCATTTGTAAAAATATCATTTGAGTTGAAAAAAAAAAAAAACTCGGTCACATTTTTATTCACAAGTCTGAAAGACAGTTCTAACCCAATTCTAAATAAAATTTAAAACAATTCAGACTACATCTCAATCCACTTGCTACTCTATTTAAAAAAAGGGGCTTACCTCTGATGCATTTATTACACTGTGATTTATGAAACAAGCAGAACATTAGGTGTTTAACTCTGCCGTGTTAATGGAGAAACTCCCAGGCTCCCAGTGACAGCACATCATAATTTGGAATTTGCCCTTAGAACTTACAAACCATGATGTGCTGCTACAGGGCACTCTGGGCTGAATAAAAAGATGACGACAGACTCCACTGGTCCTCACTAGGATAAGATTAGGGACAAAATTAATTATGTGTAATATACAAATGTCTTATGGATATTAAGTGTCAAGTTATCAAAACACAAAATAATGACAGATGAAAATTTGATGAGAATGGGATGTGAACAGATTGCAATAAAATCTAATAAAAGTTGTTTGACAGCAAAGAGTGACAGCAGTACTGCTATTTCTTTAGCACAGACAATTATGAGGAAGCTTGTGGTTACCCACATCTTTTCATGCCATTTGAATAATGCCCTGTGAGACTTAATAAGTGAGTTATTGTGCACACACTGTCCTAAAATGGATGTTGAGGATGAAGACAAAATGGAGGATAATAACAAAGGGGGGAGATGAGGAGAAAAAACTAGCGCCTGTCAAAATGGCTTTATTATCATGGGAATAATTTACTGTGAGTGGAAAGATAAAAAAACATATACAAATTATTTATTTTACCCCCTCCCCCCCACCACCACCACCACCACCAAACAAAAAACACTACATCTCTAATTTTTTAACTTCTCAGGATTAATATTGTGAAACAGGATTAAGTATTACTATAATAAAAGTTAAAGTATCTATTAGTATTACACATACAGTATTATAAAATTGCATATTTTAATTATCAAATAAAATAATTGTTGCCAAGAAAAAGGTTACATTAAATTAAAGGATTCCTGGGATTAGGAGTACAATTTTTCCAAATGTAAAAACAAATAAGAGGACAGAAAGAAGAGAATGCTTGTACAATTCATATAGAATAATTTTCACAACCTCTATAAAAGACATTTACAGCCAAAGTGGCAAGTATACATTAACAAAAAATAAGAAGTTACAAAAATACTAACTTTAAGGTCTGCAGTATAGTCCAGAACACATTAGGTTTTAATTTTGGAGCAATAAGAGGATGATAATAGGGGGAGACAGCTAAGAAAAATGAGAGAAACATCTGATTTTAAAAAGTGTGACTACCAGATCAAGATTATTGTATTATTCATCTGTGTAAAGCCAGTGGTGTTTGAGAGATGAGGGCATGTGACAGATCAATTGTTGTAGTGTGTAAAAGGTGAATGGCAGAAAGATCTTGGCCCATCACTACATTTCAATGTTTTTCCCTTATTTTTTGTTTTATTTTGCTTGTAAAATTTTCTCTCTGTTTTTTTTTTTCTTTTTTGAAAAAGGAAGCTTAAACCAACAACACTAGACCAAAATAAATGTGGCATCAATTAAGTAGGAAAACCACAATAATTATTCTTTTAGTAAAAACAAATTACATTTTTAATTTGCTCAAAACTAATAACTGACAAAAGTTGAAAGGACTAAAAAAGTATTTGATATTTATAATATCAACTGTTGTGGTAGAGAAAAAGAAACACCAAGTATTTTTGAAGCATTTGAAATTTTTCTTTTAAGTACACCACACCCTATGTAGTGTGATGAAGTTCTAAAGTCAGCAGAAAATCAAGATTTAATTGCAAAATAACTCATTCTGACTGTTGTAACACACCAAAACACAATCTTTAATTTTTGCTTCAAGATATTTAAGCCTTTATTATGAAGCTGAAGTTCACAGTAAAAAAAGAGGAAGTTTATCAGAAGCAAAATGCAGGCTAAGGTGTGACAAATTGTGCTACACAAAACCCCAACATTTTTCCAAAACGTATGATAGTGAATATTTTACATTTAATTCTTTTAGTTCTAATCAACCCTGACAAACACACTTCCATCTCATAAAGGGCAGCCTATTTAAGGTATGAGTCAAATGATCACGTCAGCACAGTTGCAGAAGGCATTTGCTTCTGTCTACTTCTGCCCGTCGTTCATCGAGAGGGAGAGGGGGGGGGGTGTTAGCAAAAGAGAGGGAGAGAGAGAAAATGAGAAAAGGATAGAAAGCAAATGGGTGGGAGAGGGAGACCTAAAAGAGAAGCTCATACACTTACATAGACACATACACACCCCGGCCTAACTTTGCTCACCCATTCAAACCAGGGGCCGTTTTGGTTAAGCTTTGAAACGGACACAGGAAAGATTTCACTTACCCTCGATCCCCGTTCTCCAGCATGTTAGGCAACAGGGGAGAGGAAAAGGTGCCTGGTATTCCCAAAGTAACCCGCCGGCCTCCCCTCTTCCAGTGTAGTCTGTCTCCTGCACCTGGGTAGGAAAAAAAAATAGTAATTCCCCAACTTAATTCAATGAAGTTGTTTTTGTATTCAAAAAAGCCAAGCAAAGTACTTGAAAAAGACTTTTTCATTCTTTCAGAAAACTCGATTAAAGTCACAAAGTAGTTCGCCCACCTCAAATATTTCAATTCTTCGCAAATCTACAGCTAAATCTACACCTAAAACAGTTTGGCTGCTTTCAAAAAAATTGTAGAAACAGAATTAAAAAGGAAAACAAACCCACACATGCACTTATCAATGGGAATCCCAAGTCTTAATTTCAGGTCAAAAATACACCCATTCGTCTGAGCTTGGGGCTCCCTTTCCAGATTGGGGGGTGGGGTTCCAAGAGTCAAATAAGTGCCTAAACCTTTTGTCCACCAGCACCTATTTTCAGCCCTTAAACCCCTTTCTCTCCCTATTCACCTTCAGACCAGCAGTCCAGTGCAGTGTGCAGCCTCTGCTTAGCTGTAGCTAGTGAGGCTGCCTGAGGAACTTGGTAGGCATAAAAAGCAGGGGTTGTAGCCTTTTTCCCGGGGCATCAGTTTCTACAATTAAAATGAACATTTTCGGGGGACAGGAAAAATCCAAAAAAAAATCAGGGCATCGCCCTGGGGTCCCCTTAGAAGAGTGTGAAGTTTGAGGACCGTCGGCGCTACCGTTTCGGAGGAAAAAATTAATTTCTAGGGCTTAGTGTCTGGGGCGCGTCAGTGCTAGCAGCTCTCGCTTGCTTGATTTCTTGTAGCCTTGCCAAAGCATTCACACAGCCAACGGAGAGAAAGAGAGGGAGGGGGGAACAAAAGAGGGAGAAGGCTCGGCTGCAAAGACACAGAAAGGGGGATATGAAACTAGGAAAAGTGTTATGCGTTTGTGGTGTATTTTTGCATTAAACCGCGGGCAAACGTTCACCACGAACTCCAAACTCGAGCGACCACACAGGGGGTGTTTCAAGTCCAAACGCATTGTCCAAAATTAAATAAAAAAATGTGACTTTATATTCTCGCCATTAGTTAATTATCCATTGAAAAAGAAAAACAAAGGACCAACAGCAAAAACAGATGTCAACAGTTTGGAGTGCTCAAACAAAGCAAAGTTTTTACACTTTAATACTCTTTATGCTCTCAATGTGGCCAGATTTTATGCAGGGTCTCTGTGGGTTTTCTGTGTAGTACAAGGCTGGCTACAAAGAGTGGAGAATATGTTGATCTGGTTCTACAGATAGTTTTACTGAGTAGCACAACCATGGTCCAACAGTACACACAAACCACACACACACACACACACACACACACACACACACAAAGCCAGACAAGACAAAAACCTCTGTGATAATTCAAGTCAAATCAGCAGAATTAAAAGCGAAAGTAATGTCCAGTAATCAATACATTTTCAGACGGACATATTGTCATGAAAAGTTCGATTAAAATACAACCTTACATTTCACAAAATGTCTTTTACAGGCTAATGCAACCAACCAGGTTGAAAACCAGAGTAGCTTCGAAATAATTTACTAATAATACAAAGCTAATGCAAGATAACACATTTTAAAAAATCACTGTCATTATATAAATTCTTAAAGACTAACCTAAAAGCAAAATTCATATAGTACTCTTTGTGAAGATCATTTCTGTACCAAAAGTATACAGTCCCATTTCTTTTACCTTTTAATTCTACCAGTATCATCTTGTACAACCAAAGACAAAAGCACTAAGCTTCAGGAACCACACACCAAAACAGGAAGACTAAAAATACCCTGACTAAAAACGTAAAAGCCTAGCACTAAAGATTTTTTTTTTTGACATCTGCAAATAAAGAGGCTTGAATTAAACAATGAGAAAAAACTGACAATACTACAATACTACAAATATATACAAGAGTTTTATAATATAATCATATAAACTTTGTTTGTGGTTAATGAGCAGGGATTTCCCCCCCGAAAAACAGAAAACAACTTATTTGAAACAATTTTTTTTTTCAGTTCCAAACAGTCCCATGCCATGCCCAGCCTCTCCCTTACATTACTTTCAGCAGATGTGAAGCAAAATCAAGGAATATTGTTAAATATGACATCTAGGAACAGGTGCAGAGCTTCATGGCATACCCAAGACCTCATCCTCACTTTATGCCATTTATTAATTTGTTCAAAAAAGCTTAATGCCAATGCAGTACTTGCACATTACATACTTTTAGACATTCTAAGAAAAAAAAAAAGTCAATATGACAAGAATGACTTGCCAAATCTTTACTGCAGCGTTTCAAATGTTCAAATTGTGCATGAAGAAAATCTTGTGAGCCCAGAAAAAACCGAAAAGACAACAAGGAAACTACTGGAATTAATACATTAACTATAAAGCAAAATCCATGCCAAAACTAAGAGAAAGCTACGTGTACTTTTATCACGAGGTTACACGGTCATTGTAAGGCCATTAAGTTACATTACTTTTGATAATAACTGTAACACTTTAGGGCAACTCTTAAAACAGCATCAAAGTTAAGCATAATTTTATAATACTACTCGAATATCTGTGTTTATTTGCAGATTAATTGGTTTGACACTAATTGTAACTGGATTAAATATATATATATATATATATATATATATATACACACTAGATACGTATAAACGGTAAAGCACGACAATAGATTATGATATTACAAACTGGAATATTAATTGGGTGGCATAATAATTGTCTTGCCTAACTACGAGAAAGGCGATAAAATCAGTTATTCAAACGTAGTCATCTGAATCGATGTTAAGATGGATGTAGGTTTCAAAACAGACAGTTAGTCGGATATCGAGATTTATTTATTTTTTACATTTATGTTGCATGTAATAAATAGTTTTGAAAATTGCATACTTGGAAACTTGAACTTTTGATTCATCGCCAAACAATTCTCTCGTGGTTTTGAATGTCACCTCGAAGCGCGTTCCCAACTAACGTTACAATCAAAAAATGTCGTTATTTTTCTGCAGCGTTCTATTTCGTCACACCGTCACCTAAAGATGTCATTTGACGAACCAACGTTCTGATTTTCAAATAACGTAGAATGAATAACTTTAACTGTCATTTCGATTTTAGACAATATATTTTCATTCCTGTCTCCACTCTTTCAATTTAAGAAATCGCTGTGAATATATCTAACGTCGAAATCCATTATTTCATGGAGCGAATTAAAAGATGGTAAAGTAGTGCTTGAAGCTTGGTTGTGGGTGAGGGGACAGCAACAGAGGGGAGTGGTTCAGAACATTAGAGGCACCGAGAAATCATTGTCTTTAAAAGCTAACATATGACAAAGCCTAGAAGACTACTTTATTCGGTTTGCTTTATGCTGTCAATCTATTCAAAGCATCGCTTAAGTTGTAATAAGTTGCTTGAACGTTATCCCGCGGGTTCCAACACGTTTTGGAGGTAACGTTAGTCTGCTTCACTATAGTAAGGAAGTATGTTTGCTTTGTTTTTTTCTCTTTAAAACACAAAAGAAAAGTGCGGAAACAGCTTACCATAAACAACATATATAAAATTACCAACGCCTCGTATTTCTATAAAACATGTTGTACATATTTTGTTAAAGTACCAGTTCTTTGTATTTACAGCTACATGTTTGTGTTACTTTATTAAAAAATAAAAACTCGCAGTCAGTAAATAATAAACGAAAAAGGGGACACATTTCGTCGAAGTTTGTGAAAAAAATATGTAGATTACAAAAACCTTATAATAATTATACAGGAGTAGTAATTGCTTACCTTTTATGAAAATCCTTTTCCAGTTCCCAATATTTGTAAAAAAAAATTATAATAATAATAGTTAAAGTAATGAAGGGTCCTGAGGAAAGAATTTGAAAAAAGAAAAATAAATCATAATGAGGAATAATGTAGCTGTTACAAGAGTTCCAGTCACTGAGGCTCTGAAGTTTGAAAATGGCGCCAATGTTCCACTGCAGCAGCTCTACCACTGTGATGACACGGGACAGATAAAAAAATAAATATAAATTTTCCTCAGTGAAAAATATTTTTTTCCACAAAAGGATTTATTGCATATTGGTTAACATAAGCCATTCTAGTTATTCAATGTTGAATTGTTTGTTTCTATAATTTATAATTATTTTTTTGATAATTTTTAATAACCGTCAGGTCGTGTCTTAGCCGCGGTGCAGGTCGGGAAGGTTTTCTTTTAAATTTCCAAACTAAAATCTTGAATGGCCACAATGTCGCCCCCTACAGTCTATGGTCGCCCCCTGTTGTTATTATCTCTATATTTTCTGAGCTGGCATCGTACAGTTAATGTCAAGAGCTTGTTTTTTGCCTCATGAATCGAAAACACTGCTTAGTTTTACTACATTTTACAAACCTAGAAACATATTATTACGAGAAGAGTGCACAGAGCCTGATATATAATGTCCAGGACAGGGTCAGAAAACCTGTGGCATATGACACATAAAATGACAAAAATGCACCAGATGTTTACCAGGGTCCAATAATAAATAAATATTTGGCCCTTTTTTAATACATATGTTATCTAACCTAGTTATGAGTTTAGTATGAGTCTAACATATTCGAAACAAACAAACATTCTGTGTTTTATATGGAAAAAAATCTAGAATATTAACATTGCAATAATTCTTCTTCTTCTTCTTGGGTATTATTATTATTATTATTATTATTATTATTATTATTATTATTATTATTACCGTCACTGGTCCAGGGTTTCTGCAGTTATTACAATAAGAAATATCTGAATTATCAATTATGATAACATATATTGGCAAAAATCTCTTCCATATTAAAACATATATATGATTCTCGATATACACAATCTGTGCATCAGTACTATCATGACTTTATCATATACAGTACATTATCATTTACTGCAAAAGCAAATTGTACCAAGATCTTGTAAGAACAGAAAGAGTTACATTATTTTGCAGACAAGGTATTTAATCTATACCATGCAGTCTTGCACTACTACCATACAGAAATGTTTACATTTAGACAGGCTCCTTTGGTTCAGAAAATCTTGCAACAGGACAGCTGATCATTAACCAATGTAATACCAAGTAGTAATAACAGTCTATGAAGCTGAGGTCTTTCGTGGATCATCTGGTTTTTTAGAAAGACGGAAGGACAAAGGGTAGGCTGCTTGTGATGTCCTACTGATGTACTCATGTCCAGTGTACTTAGAAAAAGAAAAAAAAGCCACTGAATGATATAGATATGTATTTAGAAATTATCAGCATTTTCTAATATGTGTAATTTTCCTTTACCTCATACTTGTAAAGAAATATAATGTAAACAATATATCTTTACTGACACTTTGACCCTTAAGAAGTTTATTCTACAACAAAATTAGATTCTGTACTTACACAAAGACACACCAATCTGGAATAGTGCTTAATTAATGTATAGTGGCTTCAAAAGATCACAGTCATAATTTGTTTTTCATTTAAACAGGTTCAGAAAATGTTTATTAGAACAGTTTAATTATTCACAACATGACATATTAATCCATGACAGCGCTAAACATAGATCCTGCACAAAATGTGTCCACCCTGAGGTCTGCCAACAACTGCAGACATAAGACACCTTATAAATTAACTTATTATTCTATATGTGTGTGTTTGCAATTAATATACATTAAATCAATATTCAACTTTAATGTGAACACACAGAGTCATACAAATACAGAGAATATAACTAAAACATCTGTTTGTTTCAAATAAATCCCATATGAAGGCAGGTCCACCAGGTTCACTTGTTGATGTCCTACACTGTCACATGTTTACATGTTCATAACTTAAGGCAGACCTCTGTGTGTATTGTTTTTATCTGTTGGACCGTTGTCCTTGTGGTTCCTTATCTCTTCAAATTCATTCTCTTCTTCCTCTCCTTTTCCCAGCATTCTAAGTGGCCATAGCAGGCCATGCTGGGCATGTTCAGGTTTTTGACAACAGGGCCCGTTTTTCTCTTTAGTAAGAAAGTAAAGCAGTGCATTCAGCCAGGCGTTGAAAGAGGCCAGCGGCCGAGTGATTTTATAACAGATGGAAACCATGCGCATGGTGTGGCACTGCACCCTACTCGTCACTTTCAGCAGTAGGAAAATAGTGCGAGTGACATGGAAGGGGAAGAAGCAAAGGGCAAAGAGGAGAGTGATGGTAATTATGGTCTTGATGGACTTGCGCCGTCTGTTGACATAAGGCGATTGAGCCCCCAAGATGATTGACATGCCCTCTCCCCCAATTCCTGCGACGCTTTCACAGCCCGTCCCACTTCTGATTCTTTGTGGAGGAGGTTGAGAGTGCAGCGTCCGAAATATTGTTAACACTACACGCGAGTAGCACCAGGCAATGATGCTGAACGGCACAAAAAAGCCCAAGAAATGAAGCGTGACCCCGTAAGGGATGTAATCATGGAACTCTTTATCAATTGCATCATCCCAGCAATTAATGAACATCTCCCTCGAGCCCTTACCTTCGCGTGGAAGATTCTGTGTCTTTGCAAAACGGAAAATTGGGCATGTTAGTGCGAAAACGGCAATCCACACTAGAACGCAAGTCCCCTTTACTGCTCGTTTGGTCTCCAAGGTGATGGTCTTCATGGGGTGGCAGATGCCCAGGTAGCGGTGCACTGAGATGCAAGTAAGGAAGAAGATGCTGCAGTAGAGGTTGAAGTAGAAGAGGAAACGCACTAGACGGCACATGAAGTCTCCAAACACCCAGTCGTCCCGCATGACATAACTGGCCACCAAAAAGGGCAGGGATAAACCATACATGAAGTCTGTTGTGGCTAGGTTCACCATGTAAATCAGGGACGCGTTCCAGTGCCTGGTGTGTCGAAAGGAACGGTAGAGAACCACAAAGTTAAGGGTTATACTGAAGACAAATGTAAAGGAGTAGCAAATGGGCAGGAAGATGTACTTGTAGGACTCGTCAATATTGCAGGAGGCAGAAACTGAAGAGTTGTGTGAGGAGGAAAGCTGGGCATCTGCCCCCTTCTCTGTTTCAAACAAAACAGTAGGCGCACTTGTCGTCATTGTAGGCTAGTTCTTAATCGGATTCTTAGGGAGCGTCCTGGTTTCATCCTCCCATTTTTATGCTTCTGAAACCACGTCTTCTCCAACGAACCAGTTTGTTTGAGTTTCCAACGATCTCCTCCTTGTGGTCTAGTTTAACATCTATGAGAGATACATTGGTGTTAGGATGCACAAAAAAGTCCAAGCTTGCCAAAACCTTTAAAAGCAGTCGTCATCCCACACAAGCCCTCCCCGCATCCCCCTTTCTCTTTCACAACCCCTGGTACTGTTTGCGCATAGGTAGGCCTATATATGCTGCTGATTCAGACCCTTTTCACTTCATTAACCCATCAAACAGTAACCACACTTCCCCTCAATGTTCTATTCTATCTTACCCACCCCTCACCCCGTTCCTCACACCAGAACTCTCTTCCACATCCCTCTTCCTCGAAACAAATATAAATGATACGTAATTGCCAGCTTTCAAAACTTTCAGCCTTTGTTAAACTACATCTAGTCTCCCTCTGGCTCCATTTGCACATTAAACATCCTTTGAGATTCTATGGATGTCATGGCTATCCCCACCTCCCGGTAAAGTTAGCGCACAGCTGACTGAGCTCGTGGTGAATTGCTTATTGCCTACCACTTCTCAGACATATAAGATACTATGTAAATAAATCAGTGAGTACCTGAAGGTCACTAAATGACATTAAGGTAGACTACTTTGGCTAAATAAATAACAAGGTCCTTACTTGGGGAATCAGACAACGCCATAAACAGTGCAAACAACCCTTCACATTACCCACATATTGCAATAGTTCACTGCCTTGCATAGCTGTAAACTTATTTAATAATGAGACTAAAAAGACAAGAATATTTATAGACAAGATACACATTAACATTTTTCTGGGTAAGCAAAATATGAGTTTTGAAACTGTAAAACATCATTGACATACGCAAGGACAGTGAAAAACAGCTATTACATCTGGTAATAAGCGGTTAAAAATCTTTCACTTACCTATTTAGTAGAGCAATAAAAATCCTTTTTAGAAAAAACAAAAGTATAAATAAAACCTGAGGAACACCTCTATTCCTACACAGTTACAGCTAATTCAACTATCAAGAAGAGCAAATCGAAGAAGATCTGGATGAAGTGATGGCTTTGTCTAGTCATTCAGCCCTGAATCTTTCCCTTTCCCATCAGTTCCTTTAACTATTTTGACCATTCTCTCAATCCAGCCCTCCTTGGTCATCTCTTGCTCCATGATCTGTCCCTCCCTCTTTCTTCTTTCCTCTATTACTGCTGAGCTGGCCTTTTGACAACACAAACTCTGGCTAGGCAAAACACACACAGATACACACAATAGAAGAGCAATATTATACCACTGCAACAAAACAGAACACATACAATCTTACTGAATTCCCTTTTATTCCACAAAATAATATTTAGGTATTTCACAAACAGTGACACAAACAATCCAGTTATGTGTTGCTTGGCAAATCAATGTATGTACACACACATACTTTGTAGCCTTTTATTAGCCATGTCTTAACATGTGAGGCTTGGCATAATTGGTTTTGGCACTAAACAAATTAGAGTACTATTGAGCAAAAGAGCATGTCAAGACATACTGTATATTGTCTTTTACCGCTTTGTTGCTATATCAGTTAGATCTTGCAACTGTGAGAGTGTAAACTGCAGTTTTAAATCCTCATCGGTGCCTTAAGAATGTCAAGAAAAATACTGTAATGAAAAAGCCTTTTGAAGTGATGATGGAGTCTGTAGCTTTTCACATTAAAGTCAATTAGTTCAGGCAGCTCATGGACAGTCTTGTAAAGGAAGGGTCCCATCATTTTGTTCCTTAGTGGAAATACTGCGCATCAGAGTGATGTCATATCTTGTACCTCCAGGAGCATGGCGTCTTGCTCTGTTCTCAGCTGGTCCCTTGTGAGAAGTCGACCCACCAGCTCTGAACTGAGGTCTACACACATACACAGACTTGCTCAATTATTCACAACAGACATCATCAATTGAACGCAATATGTAACATAATACTTAGGCTTACCATGAACGTCTTTGCTTAGTGAGGTCCTCAGCGCTTTCAACTCCTTCAAGCTGAAATTCTTCAAGTCATTTCGTTCATAGTGCTTCCTTTCTCTGACAGCCTCACTGGGAGGTACAGTCTGTGATTGGGGTCAGTGAAGTACAATTATGACTTTGCATTTATACACAAACATTGAAAAGTTTAGGGATGATAAGATTTAAAAATGTTTTCGTAAGTCTCTTATGCTCACTAAGGCTGTTTATTTGATCATAAACAGTAAAAACAGTATTATGTTGAAATATTATTATTTTTTATTTGTACTTATTGTAAAATGTATTTTATTCCTGTGATGGCAACGCTGAATTTTCAGCAGGCATTAGTGTCACATGAACCTTTAGAATTCTGTGCTGATTTGGTGCACAAAAAACATTATTATTAATATTATTATTATCATCAATTTTGAAAACCCTTGTGCCACTTAATACTGTTGTGGAAACTGAGATTATTTTTTGTTCTGGATTCTTTGCTGAACATTATTTTCAAAAGAACAGAATTTATTTGAAAATGATTTTTTTTGTATAAATGTAAAAGTCTTGTCAGCTTTGATGAAATTAATGCATCCTTCCTGAATAAAAGTATTAATTTCTTTTAAAAAAAATCTTACTGACCCCAGATAGTTCAATGGTAATGTACAGAACATGGCATCAACATAACTAATAGAAAATAATGCCTAACTATTTGAATAAGTGTGCTTCTTGAAGATATGATTATGTGCTCTTTTCTAACCTGTTTGTGCTCCAATCTCAATTTATGTCTGAGTACACTCAGTGCAGCTCTGACATCATTCTTGAACCCTCTTGATTTGGTTTTCTTAGCCGAAGCAGAGCTTGAACCACATTCTTTCTCTAACCTCTGATTGCTGGCACTCTTACTGGACTGTTTTGCCACCTGAAAAGGTAACAAAGAGCATAAAAAGCAATTATTAATCTTACTAAGTAAATCCCATCAATAACAGACATGAAATATGTCTTAAATATCACATTGTTTAGATTACAGTGTGTTGACATGCATGCGATTAACTGTGAAAATGTCAGTACTGCAATTTATTTTACCTCGTTCTTTGCCTCCATTTCCTCTTCTTCCTCTTCACTTTCACTGTTGTTGATGAAGCAAAGCTGTAGATTCATCTGGCTCTGAAGCCTATAATAATAAAGCACTATTACTATAAATTTTATTCAGATTCCAAGGAAGTGAACAGAAAAGTGGTTGAGATTTATGAAATCTGTGTGACCTTGTTGTCAGAGCAGTCAGACGACTGTTGCAATCATCCTCCATGTCCTCATAGGTTTCTCTGTGACTGCTCAGCCCTCTGATTTCTGGCCAGTCTACTGTCAGCCTGTCTAAGTCCTGCAGAAAAACATCCCAGTATAAATTCACGGTGGCTGTTATGGTAGATATATAGTCAAGGAGTATAGTAAAAAGAACCATAGCTCTTGCCAATCCAAAAGTATTTTGAAATGATTGTTTTTTAATCTTTTACCGTTTAATGCACATTACTATCTTTACTCTCATTCAGACCTTTTCCCTCTGTCTTCGCTCTTCCTGTTGCTTCTCCAGTTCAGCAATACGGAGACTCAGATCCTCCCAGTGCATGATGGGTAAGCCCAGGTCATCATCAGGGTATCCCTCTTGCCATAATAAGGCTGCCCCCTCTGCATCCTCCTCTGTCTCATCACTCTCCTTTTCATCTCCTCTCTCCCGCTCTTTTTCTTTTTCTCCATCCATTCTCAAGGTCCCTAACAGAATAAGAGTGAGGATCAAGAAGACAATATATTTTAGGGGAAAAAAATAAAAAAATCTAATAACTAAATAATTCTATAACACCAAATGTCTTTAAAGGAAAGGACGTGACGTGTGGTCAAGTATGGTGTCCCAAACTTGAAATTTGTGCTCTGCATTTAACCCATCCAAGTGCACACACACATGCTGCGGCGCCCGGGGAGCAGTTGGGGGTTCGGTGCCCTGCTCAAGGGTCTCAACTCAGTCGCCGGTAATTCAATCCCTCCAAACTCTTTTTAATATTTACTCCTTAAAATGAATTTACTCAGTACTAGAAAGTACTTTTTAGTTATAGTATGTAATTATATTATATAGTACTTTTTAATTACTAGAAAATAATTCAAAAGTGTCCAGTACCCGTTTCCCTTACAAGAATATTATTCAATGAGACACTAGTACATACTAGCATTTCTTCATTTTCTACTTGTGGCCTACCAGTAGTGACTAATTATTCAATTGTTAACAAACTGCACATTCTTCCTATTCAATTCCCATTAAATTCTATAGGATGCTGTGGTTCATATATCACTCCAAAGTATATATTCTGGTGCCTTTTTAGTATTTATTTATTAAATACTATAGTACTTATTCTAGTAACTTTTAACCATTCAAAATAGTTACCAATATCTACAGTTTCTTAGTTTTAACTGAACAGACACTATCCCTGAATATTAGAAACTAGTGTGTATTTCAGTTCAAGTAACATTTTACCCAGTAAAACAGCTTCTCTTGCAACATCTGTGTTTTGTTTGTCTTTCACAGAAACATCTCAGCATTTTTTTTTCCTAGAAACGTTACAACATCCAGAACATGAGGAGCCATCTACCGTATTACCACAGAAACTGCATTGTCCCAAAATATCATGAAAAATACTAATTAGGAAATTAGGTTTGAATCATAAACAGGAATATATTTCCATATTTTACGTAATTTATACATTCCAATTATTATAAGGCTTTTTAATGTAGCCGTGTGCTATCACGTTTGGCCACGTATTGCACTGACACAATGCATCCTAAAACTGCTGTGTTGCTTATTTTTTTAGAGGTATACTTACTTTTTTTGGTGGAATGTGTTTTTAAATTATGCCTTGCTGTCCAACAAGTCAAAAATCATACATTTCCATAGTTTTCTTGGACTTTAAATCTTGTTTTCCTCAGTGCTGTCCCGTTACGCGCCCTCCTCGTCTTCCTTATCCTTTTCACTCTTTTTCATCCATCGAGATTAATTTTCTTCCTATTTTACACCTCCTTACACTTCGTTCTTTAGAGGGTTATAACTACTGATTTTTCACCTGTTTAGTCAATACAACATTTTGTTCCTTAAAAATGTCTCAACGCAGAGAGCCAAAACTAAAGGAATTTGGCGACGTTTTGTTATGGGGAGAGAACGTGAAGGGAGGAGAATGAGCGAAGAGTCATGAAAGTAACCGCTTCAGGTGTCCAGTTTCAGCATTTGCAATCATTACAAAAGATAAGTGAATACATCCTTAACATCCCAGTAGATTGTAATCAAGGACTTCTAATACATAGCTGCACAAAAAAAGTTATGTTTTTGAGATGAAAAGTAAACCGTTTGGGTTTAGGTGTCAAATGTCAGCAAGTCTAAACATGCCTAATTTATGAAGGCAACACTGTAACCATCAGTGAGCTGCTGGGTTTAGATTATGTTCACAGAAAATTTAGATAAACCCTCGGATGATGACAAAACATCCTTTAAAACTTCACAATTCAAGGAAAATAAACTTTAAATGCTTAAAAACCCGATCAAACGTGGCTGTTTTTGTATTTCCTCATCTTAAATGGTTTAATAAAGCGAGTAAAAGATGGTTGGAATGGATGTGGATCGTGTGTTTGTCCAAATAGACATTGAGCTCTGAATATTAACGAAGTGCATAAAGTTTGTTTCAAACTCTTTATGACGTTGCACTCCTCAGTCACTCTACTTCCGCTTCCTCTAAAGTCAGCTGATTTAATCGGGTGGCTGTTGACACCGACATTTCCGAGGCTAGACAACTTAAACAAAAGTAACTTTTAAAGTTGAAATGACAGTCGTATAAAGTTTCTTTTGTTTGAAACGGTCCTCTGGCATCTCTCCGAGTAACTGAAAACTGACAAACTTCTATTATAGAATGGCTTCTTTGCTTTTCTGCGGTCCTAAACTGGCCGCATGTGGACTGGTCCTGAGCATTTGGGGTGTCATTATGTTGGTAAGTTAAATATTCTCTATTGTGTCACTATTCTTGTGTTTTCTATGCATAGCAAGTCCATGCTGAGAGGTCACTGAAATACATTAAGCATATCTTACTTTTTTGGGGGACTGTAGTAAATTGCCTTCACACACAATGTCAACAACAATGCAAGGTTCCTATTGAAATATCTGGGAATTATAAAAGTTTGATTCACAGGCCTGTAAAGGTGATGGAAATTTCTAGTCAGTATTATTTTAGCTAAAATATTTATTTAGCTAGAAATTGCTCTTTGTGAGGGCTATAATTATAAAAAATATTGATATTGAAAATCCTTGCCCATTTACTACAAACTAAGTAGTACCACTTGAACATAAAGGTGTGAGGACCCTGAATATGAAGACTAGCAGACAGTGCCAGGGAAGGGAGAAATACAGCCCTACATGATAATCGAAATGTTCTGTCTTATTCCTCTTAGGCAATGCTGGGGATTTTTTTCACCACACATTCAGCTGTGCTCATAGAGGATGTACCCTTCACAGAGAAAGACATGGAGGATGGGTGAGTTCCTTTTGCCGTTTACTCATCTAATCACGCTGGAAAATAAGTCTGACATAGGGAATGTCACATATTCTCAAGACTTTATGATAGAAGCTCTGACTGTTTTTTTCCCTCCCCTCAGCTTGTCCAAAAATATAGTCCAGTAGTCTAGTAGAAGGGGTTTTGGCTTTTTTTCTAACACACTATTCTTTTCTCTCATTTCAGGCCAACGGCGCTGCAAAACATCTATAATTTGTACAACCAAGTTGGATACAATTGCTTCATTGCAGCAGCAATCTACGTTGGCATTGGATTCCTGTCATTTTGTCAAGTTCGCCTGAACAAGCGCAAGGAATATCTGGTGCATTAGTACCACCTAGTGATTGGAGTATAACTCTACCTCTAAATTCCTTTGTTGTCTTTGTATGTAGTAATGCTGCATTTGCCTTAAAATGAAGCTTTAAATGAGTGTAGATATTTAAGATTGAATGATTATCTATTTTACTGTGCTTTTCTTTATTGCCTTTCTATCTTGAAGCCTATCATAAAATTATCATGTGTGTGCTTATCCATTATGATTATGTGGTACCTCCCTAATTTGCCTTTTATAGTCCTCTTTTCATCAGTAGACCAACGAAACATAAATAAAATTATTTCATTGCGATTTTATTCAGCCTTAACACCTATCATACATTCAGTCTCATTAAGTAAATGTTGAATGGAATTTTACATGGTCACACTGGTTCTGTTGTCACAATAAATGACTCAAGATTTTGCCTATGAAGTATGTCACTATAGGAATAGATAAGTGTAGACCTTGTCTCTCAGTCAACATGGTTCTAAAATTTTAAGTGAATAACTGGAAACTCTAAACAAATCATCTCACGTGTAAGTACTGAAATAACGAAACAGACTTTATTTGCTATGGAAAGTATCTGTACAATGCATGTTTTTTTTAATACAGCTATTGGAAAAGTATAGTAGTAATGCATGTTTCATTGTCCTCATCTGGAAGAAGAATGGGCTATATATGCAGCACATTTGAAGTGCATATTTTAAGGCTGATAACATGTATTAAACAATACAGCAGTGAGTAAAAATCCACAGAAATCAGTTCAGCTCTCAACTCAAACAAATTGTGACCTCTGACAAAGTTTTTTTTATTTTATTTTATTTTTAACAATTTTCAAAAGAAAGAAAAAATACTGTTCATGAAATTGAAGGTAAAACAACAACAACAACAAAACACCAACGTAAAGCATTAATTCTTTAAAAAGTGTTACAAACTAAACAAATTACATAATTATGTCACAGTATTTCTGCTTTCATTCCTGAGAAAGGCATAGGTCTCCGCTATAGCTAGGAAAGGCACTTTGGGTGTAATTTGAATGTGTGCTAACTTTAAGATTTAGCTGACCTACTCAGGAAAATTCCACATATACGTATACATAAATTTGGAATGAAAGTTTTCTTTAAATGGTGATGCTATTTTCCACGCGGCTTGGGCACAGATAGAGGTACTGCAGTTCCAGTCCCTCATTCTGAGCTATTATCTGCTCCTCCAGTTCTTTCAGCTCCTTTCTGAATTTATCAATCACCCTCAAAGCAGCAGGCTCAGTAAAGTACTGTTCCACATACTGGCCCATTGGAATCTGAAGAAAAGAGAGGAAACAGAACTGTTAAAGTCATCACTGTGATAATCTGTTAAAGGCTAATTCATTTTAATGCTTCATGGAAAGAAATTTCTTTTGGATGGCTATAATCCGATGTTACTTATAAATATGGATTATATTGTACTTATACAAGCATAAATAATATAAAAGCACAGTTGTGACGGCCCTGTGCTATTGACCCACCGCATCCGGCTGTGCTCTGCCCAAGTGCCATGTGATGGCCATCTCCACACAGGACTGGCTAATATCAGGGAGGGTGTCCATGATCATGCCCATGGTGACAGCATCCTTGTCTGTTGGTGGAGGGTGCCGCATGGTGCAGGGTGTATTGGGAACCCACGCACACCAATCAAACTACAGTACAGAGAGGGAGAGCAACAGTGATCACAATAAAGCTATGTAATGCCTCGTAAACTGATTTTTAGGCAACACACTTCATGTCTGGTAACCTGCATTCAGTATAGTGAAAATTAAGCAATATATTTAAAGTATATATAAATTTGATAAAATGTGATGTGTTAGTTACCTGTCCATTGTTGGTGGCAGCATGTTGTGCTGTGCTGGTAAAGATCGCCACGCTTAACAGTGTGATGAGTTCTTCTTTTGTCTTCAG
The DNA here is from genome assembly GCF_018340385.1 of Cyprinus carpio. NCBI lineage: Eukaryota > Metazoa > Chordata > Actinopteri > Cypriniformes > Cyprinidae > Cyprinus > Cyprinus carpio. Next base: position 15,165,460 of record NC_056603.1, on the reverse strand, counting down.
CTCACTGGCTAGGCCTGACATGCAAGAAACATGAATAGTTACTCCTAAGAGTCCATTTCAAGTGCCATTTATTTAGCTTATTCTCGTTCTTTTTTCCTTCTTCTCTATATTAGGTTCCTTCACACAAAAGCACAAGGCAAACAGCTCATGTAGTTCATTATGACGAGACACATACTATGGACAGGTTTCATCCCCTAGTGACCACAAGGGGTCACTGTATTATAATTCTTTATGTTCTTTATTACTTCCTTTCCTGTTTTATTTTGAGTTAATGGTGCATCTGGCCTGCAGCCCCTGTATTTATCTGTTTTTATACAGTCTATGGTATTTATCCCACTGATGTCTTTTGACCATTTTCAAAATGCAATATCAGTGACCTGTATTTGTGTATTGTACTGGAAGATTTATATTGCCATCCAAAATTATAGGGTTAGATTGATAAAAATATTTTTTGAAAAGTCTCCTGTGCCCACCAAAATAGTCTCTTATGCTAGACCTATTTGATCAAAAATACAGTAATATTGTGAAATATTATTGCAATTTCAAAATAACTGTTTCCTATATATATATATATATATATATATATTATTCATTCATGTGATGGCAAAGCTTCATTTTCAATAGTTCAATATTACTTTGGTCTACAGTGTCACATTATCCTTCAAAATGATTTGATGCTCAAGAAACATTTTTTCAGAATTCTTTAAAATTTTAAAAGGACAGCATTTATTTGAAACTGAAATCATTTGTAACATTATAAATGTATTTACTGTCCCTTTTGCTCAATTTAATGAATCCTTCAAAATAAAAGTATTCATTTCTTTTAAAAACAAGGTACTGACCACAACCTTTCAAACTGTAGTGTATATGTTAAGCCTAAATAAATACACTGCAAAGGGTTCTTTATCCACTACAGGACATTTATAAGTCCAGTGATGCAGTCATGTAGGCCATTCATATCTTACCAAAATGAGGCACATCCACAAAGCCCTCCACAGCCACATCATGAATCCACGCCTGAAGTTCTGAGTCCTGTTCAACTTCACTATCACTCTTGTAGTACAGGGAAACTATTCCTGAAACAAAACTGAGGGGAAAAAAAAATAGCGTTAAAGGAAATAGGTCTGATGTGAGTTTTCAAATGCAAATGTCTAAAAGAATGATGTCTATTGCACATCTACAGGCATAAGAATTAAAAGCCCTGAATTAAGAAATCCTATTTAAATACATTACTTTTGAATTACATTCCACAGCATCATGGAATGGTCCCTGTAGAAATAGTCTTTCAGTTTAGTAACTCCTCTGTCCAAGAAGTCAAATTTGGGCTGGAGGGAGCGATAGGTTAATACTTTATACTCCCTTTGGGCCAGAATCAAGAGTCCATCTCCACCTGTTGATACCACCTGAAAAACACAAGTTTTGATATTTATGACCAAGTGAGTGAATTAAAAATACACTACAGTTGGCTGGTTTTAGATCCAGGACCACTAAAAATCCAGTGCCCAAAGTGCTAAAAATAGTATTTTTTGTAGTCTTTGTTTACTCACCTTTTTGAAGATGCCATCCATTGAGAGGAGCTGTGTTCTTCCACGACAATTAATCTCAAGCGTATACCTCAGGTGTGGAGTTAAGAGCTGCAATAAGGGAAAAAGTAAAGAAGACCCTTAACATGCATCTGGATAATTTAACGAATGAGCGATTTTGATATAACAGTAATTGTCTAACTAAACATGCAAATATATCTTTCCTAAAAAAGCATTCTTTTAGACTTCCTCTAACCTTATATATAGGGTGAACAGCAGGCAGCTGTCGGAGTGTGGACACACAGATCACTTCTACCACCAAGTGTGTGCGAAGCAGATGTGATAACAACTGAAAGACCTGGAACTCAGAGTGACGAACCCACATCTTAGCCAACAACCAGGCCAGAGGAGGATCGCTAGGTAGAAATATGGGTGTGTCCTTATCAGGTTTCTGACCAAGCTGAAAAGAAGAGAGAAGAACAATCAGCAGAATTCATGTTTACATGCGTTTTGTCTTTTTTTCAAACATTTTCAGCTGATGGAGGCAGGAATAAGTTTAGGAAAACTCTGCTTTATATTCATCCCAGATTATTATGATAAAGTAAATGTGAGTCAGTAAGTTTTACCTGTATGGCGATGGGAATAAGACCTTTCTCAGGATGCTCATACAGTAAGCAAAGCGGGGAAGCTATGTGCTGTATCCTGTCTCTAATTACATTGGCAGGAATCCCATCCATTATCGCATAATCAACCAGGAATATATTTCCTTCCTTTAGCAGGAGAGACAAAGAAACACAAATATTAGATGCACTTTTCCAAGAATCCATTGTATTTAAGAAAATAAGCACTAAACTCTGACCTTGAGTTCCTCCTTCAGCGTGGTTGTAGGTATCAGAGAAGACTGCACCATGTCTCCAGTGACAGGGAAGTTTGAGGGCAGCTCTTTGCATTTGGTAATCATACGTGGGTTTGAGCCATTGAGGAACTGGTAACCAAAAAACCAGTCTTCTTTCCAGTGGTTCATTGTGTATTCTGATCAGAATATTTATCACAAATTCATGTTATTCATTTAATAACATTTAGAAACACATTTGTAAGTATGTTGATTCAGCAATGATTATTTTAAGTCAAGCCAATAAACAAAATCAATCAACAAACAGCTAAAACTGTTTCTCTAACCCCTGGAATTCGTTCTTATTTGCATATTTATGAGGTAAATAACGTCGAGCAAAAATAGCTCCTGACAGACACGCTACTTCCACCTGTTTTTATAACTGCTCACCTGTCTGTTGAAATGCCCTTTATGGTCATTTAAAATATGTTTTATTGTACAATGAGCAACGAATAACACTGTCTTTTCTTTACTCCAGATAACGCTCTGCACATTTTTCTCTCAGACACTAAAAGAGCGTGTAAAGTTCATGCGACTATAAAAAAGCTCACGAGTAGACTGAGGTAAGTGCCGTTTAATTTATCATTAGTTTCTGTTGCCCAAGAGTTTCTCCAAGAGTGGGAGTAAACGTTAAATTGTGGCATGACATTGTGAAATGCCATTCATGATGATACATATCTCCTATACATATCTGAGTTACATAAACATCTTACAGAACGACATTTTCTGGGAAGAGAGCTTTCCGAGAAACAGGGGCGGTATTCCACTGTATTGCATAGATAGGTATAACATTTGAGTACTGAATAAGCCCAATTCAAGTCTTCATGATCACACACACACTCAACCTGTTTACTGTACAAACACATTTTACTGTTTGCATGTATAGTACAACCCTCTTTCCTTAGCTCAAGTATGCAAACTATGCTCTTTGCCACATGCACTGGAATGTATTATGTTGAAAGTTAAATTTTCAAATGAAAATGGCAACACGCCTGTTTTCATATGTTTTCATCCATTTTCACTGGAGGAAACAGCTGTGGTGTGATGAGGGTTGAATGCAAGGAAAATTTAGGCTACAGTAGTTGGGGAACCGGTTATTTCTCCCCCCTAAAAATGGCCTAGCAACACCCATGCCGAGAAATGAAGTGATTTGCATGAAATGCATATTTTTTAGTAACTAAGCTTAGTATTAAGCCAAAAAAGTGAACATTTTGTGATTGTTACCAGCTATAGGGCTTCTTAGCTTCCAGAAGATCCTTTTGAAGTCGTCCAGGTCATTCCAGGACTTCCCGAACTTGATTGCCAGTTTTTTCAGAGAGAGCTCCAAAAGCCTGAGAGGCCAAATGATGTACAAATGATTTAGTGATTAGATGAATGTAATAGTAATGAAATAATGCATAGACAGGGGAACACACAGACTTCTGCACCTTAAAATATCACGTCACTCTAATAAAACAATACTTGCACCTCAAAACCTGTAGTGCATTTTACTCACGCATAGTGAAGGGATCCCACAAAGTCACTGCGCTTCTCGTTGTCAAAGCGAGCGTCCTGGGGGAGATCAGCCTCTGACTTGGCATCAATGCATTTTGGGATGCTTGGGGCCCATGCAAGCCATCTGATAGGTGAGACACAGTGTTCAACAGGGATTTTGTGAGAAGTACATTCTTTACAATGATAGGAATGTAATGATTAGGTCAGTGTATGCAGTTGCCTTGAAGACCTGTATATTTTTTGCCTCTCCTGAAGCTCTGCTTTTCTGTGAGATATCTCCAGTGGCAAAGTGTCATCACTGATCTTTTTGGCTATGAGAGAAAAGGAACCCGAGTTGAGGATTTGACCATGCAGATTCATTTTGATCTCAGATTGATCTTAGTTGTTATTGCATTTGCAGTTCAACATAACTGACCTGTGCCTTCTCTCAGCTCTACCACCACTTTATCTCCCACTAGCCAACGGTAACAGGGAAAAGTATAGCTGCATCTTTGTCCAGGTACACTAACTTTCACGTAACGGCAGAACCAGTTATCCTCCACCCAGTACTTCTGCTTCTCCAGACGCACCAGTATCAGTGGACCCAAATCAGCAGAGCTTTTAACTGTGTAATCATCCACCTACAAAATGATGAGAATTATCAATATTAGAGATGTTTTAATTCATTATTATTAGTCAGTATTGCATATTAAGTTATTTCTCATATTTTGTACATTTAGACTACATTTCGCCATCATTTAATGCTCACTTATTCTTTAAAAACAAAATTTAATAACACCTTTAAATGTAGTATTTAACAAATCTCAGAATGATAATCTGGTTTTCATACTTCTAAATTCACTTGTATCATCTAAAATGTTTGTTTATAGTTTAGTGTTTTATTAAATTTTTTAGACATAATAGTAAAAAATAATTCATCCATTTATCAGTTATTGGCTATTACATAAAAAATATTTTTCTGAACATTATTGGGGGAAGTCATGGCCTAGTGGTTAGAGAGATTGATTCCTAACCCTAAGGTTGTGGGTTCGAGTCTCGGGCTGGCAATCCCACGACTGAGGTGCCCTTGAGCAAGGCACCGAACCCCCAACTGCTCCCCGGGCGCTGAAGCATAAATGGCTGCCCACTGCACCGGATGTGTGTTCATGGTGTGTGTGTGTGTTCACTGCTGTGTGTGTGCACTTTGGATGGGTTAAATGCAGAGCACGAATTCTGAGTATGGGTAACCATACTTGGCTGTGTGTCCCTTCACTTCACATCACTTATTGGTCAAAATTTTAACATTGGCGTGTGTGTCTACTTTTTAGAGATAGATTTTTTTCTTTTTTGGAAATGTGTTTTTTTTTTTCATAACATTATGATTATTTGTCACTTGTAAATTAAAAAGATCTCTACTCCACTAGACAGAGGAAAAAGGAAGAAATTATTTATTTAATCATAAGCACACAAGCATGTTTACTCACTGCTCCTCTGCGGAAGTCTAGGCCTGGATTGTCCAGCACAGTTCTCTCACTCTCTCCTCTCTCTCCAACCAGAGTCACGTATATATAGTTATTGGTTCCTGAATATTCGGAGGTCCCGGTGGCCACGGTCACTTTGTACTCCATCTGCACACATACAAATGTAACTGTAGTATATCGTCTTCAGATGCTATATACACTCACCGGCCACTTTATTAGGTACACCTGTACAATTGCTTGGTAATGGTAACACAAATTGCTAGGGTCAGAATTTGGCATAACGAACATGAAAGAATGGATCCATACTGCCTTGTCTCAACGGTTCAGGCTGCTGGTTGTGGTGTAATGGTGTGGGGGATATTTTCTTGACACACTTTGGGCCCGTTAGTACAAATTGAGCATAGTTTACACACCACAGCCTACCTGAGTATTGTTGGTGACCATGTCCATCCCTTTATGACTACAGTGTACCCATCTTCTGATGGCTACTTCCAGCAGGATAATGCACCATGTCACAAAGCTCAAATCAACTCAAAATAGATTCTTGAACATAACAATGAGTTCACTTTACTTAAATGGCCTCCACAGTCACCAGATCTCAATCCAATAGAGCAGCTTTGGGATGCGGTTGAATGGGAAATTCGCATCATGGATGTGCAGCCGACAAATCTGCAGCAACTGCACCACTAATAAATACATATATAAAGTTTATGTGTGTATATATATATATATTTATACACACACATATATATTAGTGCTGTCAACCGATTAATAGCATCCAAAATAAGTTTTTTTTTTTTTTTACATAATATATGTGTGGGTACTGTGTATATTTATTGTGTGTATACACACACACAGTGTGTATATATATATATATATATATATATATTAAACATGAAACCAAGACACATCTACAATCAAATCAGCATAGGGCCTTGAATAGAATAAAAATCCTCAATGTATTATCAGATAGAAAAGATTCAAATGCAGGCAGACACTTCAGCGCAATTTGATCTAGTGAGCTTGTAATAATACAAATACAACACAATTCAAACTATGAAAATGAAAGAGTACATTGTGTATGTGGTATTTACAGTAGAAAAAATATGACAGTACAGTATTAATATAAAGGAATAGAAGGGAACATTTTATAAGATTTATTTGTTAGTTATGCATTAGGTATCATGATTTTTTTTACAGCATTTATTAATCTAGGTTAATATTAATTTAAGATATGCTATTGTTCAGTGTTAATTTATGTCTAACCACTTAAAATTGTAAAACTGTATTAGTATATGGTAAAGAGTTTCATTAGTTGTTGCTGTTGTAGTAGCTTTTCTCACGCTTTTCTAGTTCAGATTAATCAAGCTTGGTGATCTTTAACCAACCACCGCACATCTAGAAAAACTTTTATCAGACTGGTTTCACCAAGATATTTTAGAGCGAGCTCATTTATCTGTCCGTTACACCTGCTAATAAAACTGCACTCTGTACAGGTGCATAAAAAAATGTTTTGCATAGATAGCACACAGACAGACACACATACATAGCCTAAAAGCTTAGAAGCATCATCATATTACGGCCATCAGGAAACATGCCTCGAAGGACTTAAAAAGACTTAAAGAAGTGCCTAGACTAGTTATTCCAATTGACAGCGTCTCACAGAGTTCTTAACAGTGAGGTAACCTGCGAATAAACACTCATAGAATTAACTTAAAATCAACAGAGAACATTAGAAACCCATTGGAGTTGCTTAAATATGTTCCAGTAAATTGACAGAAATCTAAAGAAAAGTTGGAGGAAAATTTTTTACCTTTTCTTTGTAGAATGGTGTGGTGGTGAAAATCTGCTTTTTGTGTTGCTCCTTCTTTGCTGTTGTTTCTCTTGGTTTTTTTCCGCCCCCTTACTGTCCTTTTTTCTCAACCAACTAGTTTCCTTATTTCATGTCAGCCTGTTGCAAACCCCTTTATAAACATCAACTGGCTGTTCACTTACCTTCCAGTTTCACTTACTGAATCAGGCAGATATTTGCTTTGAAATATGTCTCTACTGGTCTCCTCCCTCATACCTCCTTTCCATCCCTTCCCCCTCTCTCACCCCTTTAGCCCTTTCTGTCACAGTCCTCTATGGACTGATATTTTAACCTCCTCATTTGTTTATTCATTTTTCTTTGCTGTCCATTTCAAGGAAGTGGGTAGTTCTAGCTCATAGAAAAACCACAATGTTAAACATTAGAATTTTTTTGTACTGAACTTGTGAAACCTCACTGAAGCTTATGTGAAACTTTCACATGAAACCAGCGTCTGAGACAGCACAATCACATTTCAACTAGACTTCTAACAACACTTCAGTTAAGAGGTCAAAGTGTTACAGCTTGTCACTGCAAAGAGTTTATTTGTAAAGAAGGCCGTGCTGTGCAGAATTTCAAGCAATACAGGTTACTGGCAAATACCAGGACTCCAACCAAGACATTTCACTTATTTTTCCATTGGTTTGTTTCAGATTATCGTTTCAATTTTTGGTCCTGAATATCTTTTAATACAGGACATGAAGGATTTAGGGTTTTACATAACATTTAAACTTAAAATCTCAATAAAAGTTATAGTGAGCAAAATAAAACATTTTTAAAAACTTCAGCGTTGTGCATGTGTGCATTTACAAGGGCATTTTAGTGTTGGCAGAAGGCTTAAATACATGCAAAATGTACTTGGTGTTGAGGAAGTACATGGCAGACATGATGTGGTGTAATCGAAGCACGTTCCTTTGTTGTCCTCTGGTATGTTATTTTAAGGCACTACTGTTCAAAAGTGTGGGGTCAAACATCAGCATAATGTTACAAATGATTTCCATTTCTAATAACTGTTTTTCTTAACTTTATTCATCCATTCATTCTGGACAAAAATGTATTGTGGTTCCCACAAAAATATTATGCAGCAAAGTTGTTTTCACTGATGAAACGAAATATTTCTTGAGCACCAAATCAGCATATTAGAATGATTTCTGAAGCATCATTTGGCACTGAAAAAACTGTTAAATTCAGCTTCATCACAGGAATAAATTACATTACTGTATTTTTCATCAAACAAATGCAAGACTTCTTTCAAAATCATTAAAAAAAAAAATCTTAATAACCCCAAACGTTTGAATGGTTGTGCAGAAACTCTAAGCCAGAGGTCTCAAACCTTGCTCCTGGAGAGCTTCTGTCCTACACGTTTCAGCTCCAACCCCTATCAAACACACCTGAGGCAGCTAATCAAGGTGTTCAGGGCTACTTGATAATTACAGACAGGTGTGTTGGAACTGAAGTCTGCAGGACGGTAGCTCTCCAGGAGCAGGGTTGGAGATCATTGCTCTAAGCTATGTATTTTTTGCATAAGAGATATATCACTAAACACGTGATGATCTAAGAATTCTGATATTTGTTTTCAAAAACAACATGCAAGAGCACTGCACTTCATCTAATCACACCATCCTTTAAAATTATATCACTAATGAGAACTTAAAAGGGACATACTGTAGTACCAAAAAATACTCAGGAAGTCAAGCAGGAGCAGGAGCAGAGCTCAGGAAATGAATTTATGTAGGATAATGAATGCATTTCTGTGGCCTTGTTTTGCATGCCATGTCCACAGAGTTCCCCGTTTAGTAGACATCTCATGCCAAGCTGCTGTTGTGCAAGACTCAATATCAGTTCCCTGTTACATGTTGATTTCATTCAAATTGTGGTTATAATTTACTTCACCTAAAACTTAGAAATGATAGTGTCTAATTTCTACAGAATCCATGAACAAAGTGCCATAACAGATCCTCTTTATTGCATAATTTTTTTTAAACACAATGGCAAGTGTGTTACATATACAAATGATAATACAAAAAAAAGACCACAAAACACAACATTAAATATACTGTCCAACTGATTAAAGCACTTTTGAATACTTGTGACTACTGTATCATACTTGTATTAAGCTGCCAGAAAAAGAAAAATACCAATCATGACCACCTAAAAGTTGTTTATTCTTAACTTATGAATGGTTTTTGCCATCTTTAACATTATCAATGGTATTGGCGTTTCTTTTAACATGAAAACCTAAAACTCTTTCATCAAAGAAAGCAATTTGGAGCTGTTCTAGTGCAACTACAGCAGAGTTTGAGGCAACAGTTTCTGTCAAATGTGACCTTTCAGGTTCTGACTATTCATTGCAAAGCTGCTTTGATGTGACAATTGAGTGAATGAGAAGTTTGGTAATGTTAGGTCTGTGACTGGGAGGCTCCGCCATCGTCATCGTCTGGTGGACAGTCAACAAAGTCAGCCAGCATAGAAGCCATTGCCTCATCATCCATCTGTAAAAGAGATAGAGCAAGAGGAGAGAGCAATTTAGAGAGAATGTGCTGGAGAGAAATGCTCTGAATAAGCAACATTGTTTACATGCCATTACCAGAATAAACACTACAAGTCAAGTAGTTAACAAGTAAACACTGCACACAAAAGACATTACAAGACAATACAAGGCACTCTCATTTGTTTTGGCTTACTTAATTGTTTAAAGAACTAATCCAAACTGAGGCCAGAAGCTACTTCATGCAAGTATGAACATGCTGATGTAATGTGAATCCTTGCTGTTGTATATACCCCATGCATGTTCATGCATTACTGTGGCAGTAACGATCATCAATATTCAAGGAAATAGTTACTTGGAAAGGGTGACATTTAACAGTGTCATTACTGAGGTCACTTGCCTTTCCAGTAATGCTGAGAACACAACATTAGGGTTTCTCAGTGTACTAAGGTAACCAAAAGACACATTACCATTCAAAAGTTTGGGGGCTGTCTATATATATATATATATATTTTTTTTTTTTAAATAAGTCTCTTGTGCTCACTAATGCAATATTTATTTGATCAAAAATACAGTAATACTGTGAAATACTACCATTTAAAAAGTCTTTATTCTATTTTATCAATTTGTAGTGTCATTTATTTTTGTGATAGCAAAGCTGCCATTTTTAGCAGCCATCACTCAGGTCTCCATTGCCAGAAATATCAGCAGATTCTAATATGTTAATTTGGTGCTCAAGTATTCTTTTTGAATCAATCCGAGCCTGTGTGGATAAGGGCGATGCATTTGGAGAATTCGGAAATCAGCACCAGGGTTAGACATTACTCAGTTACCTTTTTCTTTTCGGTGCCTTGCTCCGAAGACTCTCCTTCCTCGCGATCCTCCATTTTCCTCTTTGTTCCCCTTGTTTCTGAATCCTCTCCCTGCTCACCGCTCTCTTTCCCTACCTCTTCCTCTGCTGTCTCAGCTACACTCTGTAACACCTCTTGCTCGGACGTGGATGGTGCACTCTGATTGGTTGTGCCTTCGGGCTTTAATTCTGGTTCTTGCTTTTGAACTTCGTCTTCTACAGTCAATTCCTGACCCTGTTGTGTCAGCCCAGCATCTTCCACAGGATCTTCTGGTCTTGCCACTTCCTGCCCACATGTTTTCACTTCAGGTTCAACCACCTCCACTCTGCTGTCCTCTTCATGGCCTTCTGCATCTCCACTGATTACAAGACTCTCTATTTGATCCTTGTCAACCACAGGTTCATTTCTCTCAACTGCTCCAATGTTCTCAATTTCTTCCATGGTCCCCTTGTCCTTGATTCTTTCATCTGCATAGACACTCCTCACACCCTCCATCTCCTCGATTCCTGGTTCTACTTCTCGCTCTCTTTCCATGCAGAACATTTCCATCCCTTGCTGCTCTGCCTCGATCATGACCTCTGCATCCTCCTCGCCTATCATCCCTCTGTCACTGTCTCCCTCCAACGGCTGGATTTCCTCACTTTCCTCGTCATCCTCATCCTCTTCGTCATCATAGTCTTCTAACTCATCCTCGCAGTACTCTCCATCAATTAAGTCACTGCCTTCCTCTTCCTCCTCTTCGTCCTCCAGGCCCTCCTCCTCTTCTTCCTCCTCTCCTAATTCATCCTCCTCCTCCAGTTCCTCTTCCTCCTCTTCCTCATCATCTGAGCTGTTGATGTTGATGACGTTCTGGTCCACCTCATTTGCTGGGGGCTGCGTCTGGAGCTGACGGCTGGTTTGAGCAATCTGGTTCTGAAGCTGCATCTGTAAAGACAAGCCCAACGTAGGTGGCTGCCCACCTGGAGAAGTCTGCATCAACATCTGCTGAAGTTGCGGACCACCCGTCATCGAGTCTGCAAGTCCGGCAGGTGATACTGAGGAGTTCAGAGGAGGCACCAGAGACACAAGCTGGGCTGTCTGGCTTGTTCCAGGGAAAGAGTTAATGTTATTTGCGTTAGCTGGTAGAATCTGGTGGGGAATGGAGGTGGGCAGCTCATTAGGTAGCAAAGTGTCAACTGATCCAACCTCACCCACTATGGGGGCAGAAGGCTGCAGGCCACCTATGGCAGGAACTGCTGACTGGGATAATGACTGTGCATTTGCCGCTCCATCTTGCATCTCCATTATCATACCAGCTGGCATAATGACCACGCTATCATCTGAATCGCTCTCCAAAGAGATCTCTACATCTTCCGGCTCCTCTTTGTCGTAGCGGACAAAAACTTGTCGTTGACCTTCAGGGGCACCAAGACCTGCCAGTTCACCTGGTTGGGCTGGAGAGAGCAGCAGGTCACCTGGGATGGCCGTAGTGCCTGCTGGAGTCGGAAGAACCGGAGGAGCCAAAGGTAGATGGTTCTCCAAAGAACCAAGCAGGCTAGCGGGACCCAAGCCCATGGGATGTCTGGCAGGAAAAGGCCCTGTTGCAGGTCCACCAAGGAGGGTAGGGATGGACAGTGAGGGGTTTTGGCCAGAGGAAAGGACAGGGGCAGTTGGGGTTGATTTGAGAGTTAGAGGGGTGAGAGGGAGACAGATTGAAGGTGTGCGAGGATGAATAAGAGTGTTACATATAGTCAGAGCTTCGGCACAGAATGACGATACCTGTAGGGAAACACAAAGAAACAATAAAAAGGGAAGGGAAGTGCCAATAGTCACATTATGTGAGGTCAGTACAAATTTGACTATGCCAACACATAATCAAATAGAAAATATTACCATTGTTCAACAGAGTGACACAGTGATTGAATTAAAATTGAAAACATACCTCGCGGCCAGTTTCAAAGAATGAAACATATTTGTGATGGAGAACACGATTATGAAATTCAGTTACAAGACATGACCAGCAGATTTTGACAGACAGAGGGGTTATGACTCTAAAGTTTTAACCTGGGCCACAGAGAAAGTGAAGTCAATTGGTAGGAAACAACTATTGTGTAAGAAGAAAAAAGTGCAACAATGCTCTAATGATTATAATCAGTTGTTCTTTTCAACAACTTACAGCCGTGAAGCAACACAAATTAAGCATATAATAAATTCCAATTGGAACATTATCGAAAGTGACAGCACCCTTAGGACAATTTTTCAAGAAAAACCAATGGTCTGTTATGGACATACACCAACTATACAAAATGAGGTAGTACACAGCTATCTTCCTGCCCCTGAAAAGATAACGTGGCTTGGTTATTTAGTAGGAAATTTTAAACATTGTTATAATATGATGAGAACTAATATTTTCACTGATGTGTCTTCTGGGAAAGTATATCCAATTAAGTCTGTCATTAATTGAAATTCACTGAGAGGTCCCTTAAAGTGACTGGAATTGAATCTATCCCATGTTCAATAAGGTGGAAATAGATAGAAACAGCTTCTACAATGAGAGACTTTTTGGATTCACATGCTCCGGGCGACTACACGTAGATCTATTTTTAACTAGCTGTAATGATTTAAGCCCAGTTCATTAAAGGCTTTTTATCTTACCACATGCGTGCCTTGGAAGTATTTCGTCTACATAATAGAGTGACACAGTAATTGAAACTCTCAAAGGGATATTCCACCCAAAAATATAAATTCTCCAAACAACATTGGACCCCATTGACTTTCATTATATGAACAAGACAAAAAAAAAGAGAAACAAAACATACTTTTTTCAGAATACCTTTCAAATACCCTTCTAAATCAAACAGGTTTGGAATGACGTGAGGTTAAATAAAAGAAGGCACAAGTTTCCTTTTTTGGCTAAATGAAGAAATGTGATAGCTGTGTGATGAACCACAGACAGATACAACTCTATGCCAGGGCCACGCTCAATTGGCAGTTTCCATTCTAGTGTTAAAACAGGTTAAATTTAGCTTTTGGAGACAATAAAAGAACCAGTTTGCCAGGCGTAATGTTTCTTTTTAAGTTCTCAATACTTTCCTTTACACCTTTGTAAACATGAAACACTGTCTCCAGTTACAGTCTCCTCTGTCATTTGAAGCACATATCCAGTACACCACCCAAAATGCGCTTTCACAGTGAAAGCAAACAGCCACATAAGAGTGGATACAAATGTCAAAATGAATGTCTGTGTACGTCAAGCACTGTATACTGACATTTTTTTTTTTAATGTTTGCGCATTCAGACAGGTTGGGTGCCAATTAATTGTTTAAACTGGAAAGTATACAAAGGATTGGATTTTGGAACACTGATTTCACACGTATGAAAACATATAGGCATAACCAAGTCTATCTGAGGTTGTCTGAGATACTATAAGAAATACTGGGAACACTTTACAACACAATTCAGTTCATTAACCATAACTGCATTATGCATTACGTATAATGTTGTCAAGCTGTTAATATTAACGTCTAATATTAATACATGCAAAAAATGTCTGCCCACTGCTCCAGGTGTGTGCTCACTCACTAATTCATAAAATCAGACAACAAACTCCGACAAATCCCAACAAAACCCATCAACATGTCTAGTCACTTTCACTTTTCAATAATGTATTAGAAATTAGCTGAGAAATACTGTTAATCAGCAAACAAGTGAGACCTTTAGAGACCACTAGAGCAAGACTCCCTCTAGTGGATAACATTTAGATGCAAGGAAGGAATATTCAACATTCCGTTTAGCATTTTGTCTTTTTTACAAACACAAAATATGGGATATGTTGAGCTTACAATGGAAGCTTAGTGGGCCAGTTTTTGTGTGTGTGTGTGTGTGTGTAAGAGAGAGAAAGCAAGCGGTAACGTTGTATATACAGGGGTCCTAAAACAGGTTTGGACATTTAGGCCTCATTTAATGTATTTATAAATGTATTTGCATTATAACAAAATATAATAACGGTATTTCTTTCAGAAAAAAAGTTCAAAATATGAAACGCATAACTCTTTCTGGTTGTCAAACTGAACGTTCATTTGATAATGTGATGGGACTACAAAGGGGGTTATTTTGCCAGATCATCTGATTGAGTTTGATGGGAACTGACTTCATACATCTATTAAAACTTGGCATGGCCAATAGAATTCTGAGAAAAGTTTTAGTCAAGGATGTTCACTCACCATGATGTTGCGATCTCGTCGTCCGTGACTGAAGACAGACACTGCGCAGGAGAGGGGAGGAGGCCAGTGGGGAGAGGGCACCAGGACAAGTGCCAGTAAGAGGCGGTAGAGCTCTCGGCGAGGAGAGGGGCTGCCATACTGGCCACTGATAGCACCAACCTCCAGCACACAGTGAGACTGCTGCTGCAGACGCACACACAGAGGCACCACCAGGTCTTGGATCCTCTAACAAGGGAGGGAGTGTTTAGAAGAGCAACATGAAACACAACTTTCCATACTCGTAACATAAAAAGACCTCAAAACAGAAACATGAACAGACCTTATGCAGATCTTCTTTTAACAAAGTTCCACTGGTCAAAATGATCTGTCTTAATGCTGTAAAGGAATCATTCATCATCAGTAAATAAATGTTTATTTCTGCTAGTAAAATTTAAAATTCACTGATCTTCACAGAGCGCTCACCCCGAAGAGCAGCGACACACGTGTCTTGATTGGCTAGCACATCTCCTTTCCTCTGTAGTGATATTCCATCTCCCAATCCCAATCCTTTCGTTCGACGAGGGCCTGACTTGCCAGCAGAACCAATCAGGTCATTCATGGACTGTGACTGTTGTCCGGAACGAAGCTAGACAGCAAAAGAAAGAACCATTGGAGAAACAAAATGGAAATATTTATTGTATTCATTTTTTCATTAAAAAGTGGTCTTAAAAACGAGACGACACAATTAGGGCTGTGCAATTAATTGAAATCGTCCTAAAATCACGATTTCTAAATCGCTAAATAGCACGATTTTCCGCAGCCCCGACCTCCTGCAGTATGCTATCCCAACCAATCAGAATGCAGCGCACCTAAATGGAGCGCGAGAACAGAACATACTTGGCATATGCGTAACTCCAGGTTCACACACTCTGTCTATAATGCGGATTTTTCCGAGCCCATGTTAACGGATCAGAGTGTTCACACTGCACGCGGAAAAAGATGCGAAAGATGTGAACAGAAAAGGGTAGAAATAGAAAGGTGCGAAAATAATTAATATCTAGCACATGAGCACAGAGAGAGTTGTGAGTGCACAGGACGCAGTTCGAGCGAGAGGAGACATGTTTTAAGTGCGCACACTTTCTCCGGGTGAGAGCAGCGTGTATCTGAGCACGTACGTCTGGTTTTGTGACAGAAGAAAGGAAATCTGCTTTATTTTAATGTGCTTTCGCATTACAATAACGCGCTCTTGCTGCTGTTTCTGCACCGCATACACAAACTGTATACGCACTGCAGATGGAGTACGTGTGAACCTGTATAATGTATAACAAATTTATTTCAACACCTGAGGCACCGCTACAATGAGCTCTATGACCAATGCATGGCAAAAAAAGAAAAAAAATCCCTGGACACGGGATTTATTTATTTTTCGCCATGTCTAGACATTTTGTAACACCTTTACTTAGTGATTATTTTGACTTATGTCTGTTCTAGAGACATGTTACAACTTTTTTGATAAAGCTCTAATTGGTTTTCTTTTGGAAATATGTTTCAAATTCATCCTGAATGCATTTATGACTGTAAAGCATGTCTGTGTGTGTCAAAATCGTGATTAAAATCGAAATCGCATAACTGATCAAAAAAAAAAAATTGCGATAGTTTTTTTTTGTCCATATCGCACAGCCCTAGATACAATGCCCAAAGATGACCATGTGATACAATTAGAGTCAGTTTGACATGATTACCAAGGCTGCATTTACTGTACTTTTGATCAAATAAACAACAAAAAAAAAAAAATAAATGTAACACATTATTATTTCTATTTTAATATATTGCACTTTGTTCCTATGATAGCAAATCTGAACAATCAGCAGCCATCACTCCAGTATTCAGTGTCACATGATCCTTCAAAAATCATTCTAATATGCTGATTTGATGCTCCAAAAAGGTCATATTATTAAGTGTTGAAAACAACTGTGCTGCTTTTTTAGTTTAGAAACCGTGATGCAATTCAGTATTCTTTCAAGAAAAAGACTAATATTTAAATAAAATTGAAATTTTACTGTCAGTTGATTAATTTAGTGCATTCTGGCAGAATATAAACATTCAGTTCTTCAGATTACACACCCATCTTCCCAGGGGGCTCATGTCTAATTTGATGTTTGTTACAAAGACCCTTAAACCTACCTTGACTGCTTCTGATGCTGGCGTGATGTCCCCCATCAAATGAGTGAAAAGTAATTCTGTGTGGGAGGGGCTTGCCTGAAGCAGAGAGGCACCTCCTACTCTTACCCACAATTCAATGGTACGGTACACAGTCACTCGCACTGCACTGTTGGTAAAATAGTCGTAGAACATATCATCAAAAGGTTGGACACTTAGCTAAAATAACAGTGAGTGAGCATACTTTGTGCTTTATTCACTACAATAGTGTATTACTATGTCACGATGAAATTCTGAAGCATTTCAGAAATGCTAATAAAAGTTAATCATGTCTGACCACTAATGGTCAGAGTGCCCAAGATTTTTGTTAAAACAAGGCACAATATTTAAGGATATTTAATTTTCCATCATCAGTGGGGTTTCTGTAATACCTGTATGCTCTTTGCTGGCCCAGACTGGACTCAGGCAGAGGTGTCCATGCAGACAGAGATTGTGAGAAAAGCCTTGTGAGCACACTGCTATACTGGACCAGTCCACCACCCACACTGCACCACAAAAAAAAAAAGGCCATCACAACTGATCAGCTACTTTTGCACATTTAACCAGCAACCACCAACATACAATTCTTTAAAGGGGTCATATGATGCAATTTCTAGTTTTACTTTCTCTTTGGAGTGTTACAAGCTGATTGTGCTTAGATATGATCCCTGAAGTTGCAAAGACTAAAGTCTCAAAACCAAAGAGATATACTTTATCATAGTTAAGACTCTGCCACGCCCCTCTAAAATGGCTCATTCAAACACGCCCCCACATGTCGACGTCACGATGTGGAAATATTTGCTTAATGTCGCCCAAATGTTCACGCAAAGAAAGAAGGCGTGGTTTCAATAACCGCAGTTAGTGTTGAAGCAGCCATGTCAGGGAGATGCTGTGTGTTTCTAGGCGAAAGCAAAAGCACTTTTTGGCCTTCCGAAAGTAGATGCATTTAGGAATCTTTAAGATTACATACAACAGAATTTTATGGACAACCGTTTCGTGAACCTAGGAGAGGAGGTAATTCTGATTTTGCTACGACAATCTGACGCTTCTGAATCAGCTACTGTAAGTATGTTTTGTTATTAGATTAAGCATTTGCTATTGACTGTTCAAATGTGGAGTTTTGCATGCCGTGTGTGTGTGCATTAGGGTGTGGGTGTGTGAGAGAGAGAGAGAGAGAGAGAGAGAGAGAGAGAGAGAGAGAGAGAGAGAGAGAGAGGAGTCAGCAGTCTTAACAGTCTGTGGCTTGTTTACTGCAAACACATATGAGTTTCATCACTGTGTCGGTCACGTGACTCTGTTTCCCTTTTCTGGCTTGAACTGATGGTAAAACTAAGGACATTGTCAACTGTCTTTACATTTATTTTGAAAGATGAAGTTCGCAATTAGGGAAAGAATCAAGCAGTCCCACAATTAATGTTATATAATATTAAATACATGAAAGTTGTGTTGTTGGAACTCTTCCATGGTTTTACTGAGGATGTCAGATGCATTGATTGAGACTGAAGCTATTGTTGTTTTGTTATTTTAAACTTTTGTTGACTTAAAAGGGCAATTTTTCAGGCCCTACTCTATATGTACCCTATTTGTGAAAAATGGCAGGCGATGGTGTGTACCTACTTAACCATATTTTGCAGAAAAAACTGAGCTAAGTTTTTTAAAATGGCAAAAAATGCAGAAAGCTACAGTGTTTAGTAATAGCTGTTTTAAAAAAAAAAAAAAAAAAAAAAAAAAAAAAAAAAAAAAAACCTTATGGAATGTCCCCATTTAGACAGCAGAGAAAATGTGTGTGTGTATGTCAGCTTACGCCTTGATAAGAGCAGAGAGAAGCTCTAGAGTGTCGTTGTGTATAGAGGGTAAAATCATCAGCCTCAGACAGCCCTCTCCTGTTGGACTCTGAAACAAACCCCTTCAGTTAGTGCCCAACGTTAAGCAAGTTCAATGAATATTTTCATGAACAATGACTTTTAAAATCATTAAGGTGCATGTAAACATACAGAAACAGAGTTAAAGCCTTACGATGCTCTTTGTGTTGACTGCCAGGGCTCGACACACGAAATTGAGAACATGCTGAACAGGCAGACGGACTGAAGATGCAGGATCAGCACTGTGAGAGGGAAATACATCTCACTAATATGGACCAACATCTCAAAAATCTTCATTAAAAATGAACTAAGCTCAACAGAAAGGAAAAAACAGCTATACAAATACCATGAATTAAGCCACATAACATCAGCACTACCTAAGAGTGTGTTTAATAGCCAGACAAATGGCCTTGTAACGATGATGGAGCTGAAGGACCAGAAGAGGATCTACGTCATCCAGGGGAGGGAAAGGCAGTTCCACACCAGGACCCTCATATTGAACTGTTCCTTCTGCAACAGTGACGTCACAAAAAACCAACAAGAACTTAACACAGATGTTTCTCTCAGTACAACACAAACACCCAGAACACACCACATACCTGATTCTGCACCCTGGTACAGCTGTCCCAGCATGCCGTTGGCTGATGCTAGAAGGCAGTGCAGCTGATTGGTCCAGCCCTCAGCCCTGCGCCCTCCTCCCCCTCTTTCCAACACCCCACCGAGACAGGGCAATCGGCCATAACATTCGCAAGCCACCTTCCAATGAATAAAAATGACAATTATAATGCAGAAATTTTGATTCAATTGTTTTGAGCAATTAGGTACACACATCATCCTTTAATTCCACAACCAGATGTAACTAACCTCTTGCACTTTAGGATTATCTGAGTCCATCTTAGACAGGAAATACGCTCCAAGCTTTTCCTGTAAGGGACAATTAGATTATTCCTATACAACGTAACTGAAAAAAAAAAGAAAAAAAAAAAGATATCATTAATGGTTGTACTGACCCTCAGAGATCCGCAGGCCCGTGGGTAGTAGATCATACACGCCATCATTCCGTTCATAGCGACTAGGTGGCACTATGACACACAAAAAAAATCTTATTTTGATGCTTTTTGTGCCACAACATATTTCATTGTTCTCAGTTTCATAAATAATATACAATATTGTTCAAACATCTGTGGTCTGTAAGATTTTTTAAATTTAAGTAAAATTTTATTAAATGCGATAAAATTATATTGCAAAATATTATAACAAATTAAAATAACAGTGCCACATGATCTTTCAGAAAACATTGTAACATGCTAATTTGGTTCTCAAGAAAAATCTTATTATTAACAATATTGAAAACAGTTGTGTTGCTTAATATCTTTGTGGAAACATGACAGAATTTTTCAGGATGATTTAATAAATGCTGTTCTTTTGAAATATTTATTTTAATTAAAAAAATGTTTTGTTTCATACAGTACAAGTGTCTTTACTGTCATGCTTTTTTATTATTCAGCAACAACAAAAAAGCATTGACCCCAAACCTTTCAATAGTAGTGTATATATGTGGACAACACAACACACGTAAACAAGCTCGGCATTAACATAACATAACAGCACAAAATTAATTTGATTTAAGGCTACAGTTTAACTGATTTAAATCTAAATGTGACATGGACACACCTCAGATTTGAGACTGAGCAGGGAGGTCAGGATGCCCAGGATGGAGTTGAGCCCCACCTCCCTGGCCAGCTCTGGCAGCTGGGATGAGTACTGCAACAGGTCCTGCAGCACACTCACAGCAAGCTGCACGGTGGGGAGAGGGGCCTGGGACTGTGTGTTTGAGAACAACAGCAGATACATTAATGATTCTTTCAGAACCGAATAAAATCAGGAAAGACCTATTAAGTGGATCCAGGCAAGAGAACAGAAAGCGAATTTCTGAAGACATCTCTCACCTGAATGACCTGCTGCAGAGTTCGCAGCCATGAAAGGCAATTTTGCTGGAACACTTCACTCGAACTGTCCTTCACCAGCACAGACAGGAGGCAGAGACCCTCAAACCTGAAACACACGTCATCGCATCCATATAAAGTCAAGATGAAACTAGTAGCGACAGTTCTGTTTTTTTCATATTTTATGTACTTCGGAGTGAAAGGGATTATGGAGGAAGAAGAAAACTTGAATCTATTAATATACAATATTGTTCAAACATCTGTGGTCTGTAAGATTTTTTAAATTAAAGTAAAATTTTATTAAATTTTTGATTGGATGGAGGCTGATCTGAATGAGAGCTTGCAGTCGGTTGTAAGAAAGAGATGGAGCTTAATTGGACTGATTGGAGAAATCCAGCATACGTCACCAAAGAGAAGTCTCACTGCAAGGTCCAGTTATGGCATTTTGACGATAAAAATTACAATATCAAAACCATAAGATCATTAAAATGCATTAAAATGTTTTTGCTGAATGTCAAAGATTTTACAAAATTTATTTCGGGTCACATTCAGAGGCCCCTAAGAAAGAATCATACTATAATTTATTAGTTGCTTTTATCTAAAACAACAGAGGAACACAACACATACAGAAAATCATTCTAGGGTAGCAATGTTTTTTCTGAAACTGTATAAAGTTAGATTTTCTTGGAAAATTATTGTTTTTATTCATTTATTTATTGTTTTGTAAATTGCACTCCTTTATAAATTACCTTTGGTCTCTTAATATCCTACCTCCTCTTTACTGTATTATGTATGTATATAATTATTTGATTTTTAATCTTTTTTTATTATTTTCTTTTCTTTTACGCTTCTGTTCTACTCCTTTTCTCAACTCTTTTAATGGTTATGTACTACATTTGGTTTAGATCCTGAAACAGAAAAGTGACAATGTGTAAATCTGTTTCCTTGCTGAAATAATGCTTGTTCTAATAAAACGCTTGAAAATAAGAAGGCATTAACATGAAAAGTACTAAAACAAAGTTGCTGATTAATAAGAAAAGGACGATCTAGAACTTAGATAAAAGTAAGAAAAAAAGAATAAAATAAGGTTTTTTTTGTTTTGTTTTTTTAGACTGAGAGCATCGATAGGATTTGGCCATGCAAGAAACGTCTTTAAATGTTTTATGAAATACGCAATGACAGGGCTGGGCAGATATTGTGTAAAATAAGAAGATTTGAGTTTTACTCTGACAGCTCACCTGGTCTTACTGGACCCGAGCCGTGAATTACTGATGCCCACCAGACCTCCCACAGCTCCCGTGCTCTGAAAAACCATTCAAACCAGTGTCACTTATACAAACACACAGACGAACATCTCCTCAGCGTGCTTTCAAATACAATACAGAAGCATGTTATAGAATAAGAAAAGACTACACATGAAACCGTAAACTAATGTGAACCTGACTACCAGCTCAGTTACCACATAAACGAGCACACTGGTCATTAGACATATCATTAAATCATAATTCCGTTTCGTATTGCTATTGACATTGTATACGCTGCAACCTAAGAAAGCCACATAACGTTAACCATAAAGCTTCCATTTAAACCAAAGAAGCGCGCATGCTTCCTCGCGTCACACGTTAGCACAAGACCTCAGCCCTACCTGAGCCCCGACCACTCCATGCTCACGGTAGTTTGCTAGAAGCGCAGGTAGATATTCAGGTCTATCCTCCTTCAGGACAGACACCAGTGCTTCTGTTAAGCGCGTTATGTTGGGGCCATGCAGCCAAGTCGCTGAAGCCATCTTAGCGCCCTGTATGACGCGCAAACCCCGCGACGAGTGTATAGCTCGGTTGACGTCAACGCGTCGCGTCAGCTTCTAATCCGTAGATATGTGTAGAAAAAACCTCGAGTAGTTTTGGTATTTTATTAAAATAGTTTAGGTTATTGTTTTCTATATAATCTGCCTTCACAGAAAGAGGCGGATACAGGATTGTTAGATCATAAATACGTTTTCTTATCCCCCAAAATGCTCAAAATAAACAGTGTAGGCCTACTTAAAAATTTTAATAACATTTTCCCATTGAATTAAGATTGTAATTTTAGTCAATAACATGTTGTTTATACACTGTATTGGATTTCAATTAAATGTGTTTTAAAATCTACTTATAACTAGTTTATTAATCTAGCAGGACGCATAAAACACTGCCAGCCTCAGGTTTGGACACACTTGAGTTGTTTTTCATTATCTTAAAAACCTTGTGATCTTACGTTCATTACTTAGGATTGACAAATACTAATTATACCTAAGTATACAGTCTTTACAAACCTAAACTTTAAAATGCTTGAGATTGGTAGTTTTGGTTGGTTTCTTCAACAAAAAACTAAATGTGTTATTTTATAGTTTTAAAGATTTTACTATTATTTTGTACAAAATAGTAAGAATAAAGAAATGAGTAGATGTCTCCCAACTTTTGACTGTTAGTGTATCTTTTATTTATTCAGTATCAATTTTAGTTGTGAGAAGTAGCTTAAAAATAATTTATTAAGACTCTTAAATGGGATTTTTTTTTTTTTATCAACATGAGCATCTGGTTACCTTAGACCCAACGGAATCTGCAAACAAAACATGCTCCATCGAGATAACAAAAGATTTACATTAAGATGATGGCATGAGAACGTGTCATTACAACAGTGCAGCATTCTCAAACCTTTCAGTCATCTCAAGAATGCATGCAGTTTTCTAGCAAAGGACTCAATATTGGACAGAAAATAAACTAATCTATTGGAAATGACACACCAATGTGAGTTAAGGCATTATTTTCTTAAGAGAAAGGTGAATTCATGTGCATGTAGCAACCAATAGATCATTTAATATATTAAACTACTGTCTTGAAATGATTAGATCTCAGTGATCATTGTCAAATCATGTAATTGCAGCTGATTTAAAACTAGGTCAACCTATTGATATTGGGTTTTTTTTTTTTTTGCCATCACAACTTCACATAATGTGCTTCATATATATAAAATATACACATATATTTTTTATAAACTATTCACAATTTTCTTTGCAAAATCATAAAGAATATAATTAATAGAAATCAGAGCATTACAGCATTATTGGTTTAGACATATATGTCAGTGAATAGAGAGGTGTCACCTGTAAAAATGTGGTGGCTTAACTGTTACAAATGAGTAAAAATAGACACTTGTGTGTCAGTCTGCATGAAATAATGCAGCACATTATACGAATCACTTCCTGGATTGTAGACGCTGCCAAACTTAATCAATCAGCTGTTGGTCTGGGAGGAAAGTAGTCCAAAATTCAAAATCACCAACTCAACATCCTCCTCTGACGTTTACTGGCCAGTGATATTCGTGACAGTATAAATTGTAAGACTATTTTGCTGGTTCGATTGATCAGGTTCATTTTCAGAAAAATTAATTTTGAATTTAAAATAACAGATATCCTGTCACAGTTCTGTATTATAATATTAGATTAGGAAATACATCATGACTGACCTTGATCTGTTACATTCCTGTGTTATGAAGTACTAGAATGTATAGGATAGTGGGTAGCAGAACAGTTACCTGCACAGCTGGGTTCTGCACTGATGACTCCAAACTTTACATAAAACAATTATACAGCAATTATACATTAGAAAAGTTCAAAACAAGACAGACATGACCTCATCTTCAACTCAAGGGCACATGAAAGTTGAAATCTAAGCAAGTATGCACATTGGCATGGTTGTATGGGTGCTTTAAACAAAGCAATCCTTTATTTTCAAGATAGCTTTTTGTCCTTCAATGGGAGCTCCACTTTGTTCACTGCAAAATGTTACTTCCTTGTACACATTGTAACACAAGTAAATTTGCCATTGTTCAGTAGTAAACTATGCAGAATGTCATAGGAAAGGGCTGATCCTGGGAGAACAAGATTAAAAAGTCAAATTTCCTGGAAATCATGCTATAAATGTGATTTTAAAATAACCATCATCAAAAGATTTCTGGCAGCCCAATGGTTACATCAACAGTTTCTGTGAACTAAAACATGGAATGAGCATGAGATTTTCAATCAAACTGAGCTTAACTTACAAGCAACATTATAAATCATCACATTTTGGCAAATAAAGTTTGGCAGGCACAAATAATGAGGAATTACGTTGTGTGTGTGTGGCACATACAGAGCTTGTCCCTGTCCTCTTGTTTAATCTACGAGCTAATTTTGCACTGAAGACTTGTAGCAGTGTTTACATAATCTACAACTCAACATGTGGAATAAATGCTAAAATTTACAATAAGAAACCAGATGCTTGTGTCCCGACGCGTATTGCCAACTACTTTTCCACTAAAAAAATGCCACGTCCTTAATTATTCGAGTATTGCGTGCACAACAAGTGCACAGAAAAGTGTTACTACATATTTTCGTATGATATGTATACATTTTACATAACTATAACATAAAATCTGCTAAGCAAGTATGGATGGATCGGATTACGGGTCTAGGAAAGTGGAATAAAATTAACACCAAACTCAAGTTCCCTATGGTGTTTGTGAACAGTGTATGTACTGTACTGTACAATGAAATAACAGAACATATACCATAATTACATAGCTATTAATGCCCACTTGATATATAAGTGGGAATATGATGACAAGAAATAAAGGAAACGAAATGAAAAAGGTAAAGAAAGAATGAAAAAATATATTCACCCCTGAATCAATGGACCCTTTTGCCCAGCAACAATACATTGATGTTTAGAAGACCCATCAGTTTCTCCCTCCGTTTCCTTCTCCCTCAATCTTTTTATCCAACAACTAAGCATCGAGGTGAAGTGGTTCATATGACCAGAGAAACAGGAGGTCAGTTAAAAGACCACCTCACAGATGCTAAAATGGTGTGAAAGGGAGCAAAAAGACAAAGAAAGAGTGAAGGAAAGAAAGAAAGGAGGCTCTGAAATTATCAGTAAGTGCTCCACTCTATCAGATGGGCCCAGTGGAGCAGAGGTATGAGAGTACTGGCAGGTTGACACCCCACCCCTGTCGCCCGGTTACAACCTCCACACCGTGTCGTGTGTGTGTGTGAAGGGGCCGTTAGCAGAAGTGATCATCCTCTTCATCTTTCATTCCCTTCAGCCTGAGCCTTGCAAAGTCCTCAAACACAAAATCATCATCCTGTGAGAAATTACTGAAGACAAAAACAAAACGAGAGTTATGTTACGCAAACACGCGAAAGCATGAGTCTCATACTGTGAACGAAACACACGGCCGACTCACTTTGTTTCAAACTCTATGAGGTTGGCATCCACAGGGACATCTGTCTCTGGCACAGCTGTGGTGGACAGGGATTAGAAAAATTTAGGCAATGAAAAAAACTAGTTCCAAAGTTAAATCAAAACTACACCTACACTGTCAAAACTCATTATTCATGCTGAAAAAAATGCGCATAAAAATGTAATATTAAGATTATGATATTATCTTCGAAGTCAAAACTGAACTATGCTACAAGTGTCACGTTCACAGCTAGTTCATGGAACATGCATATTTTTATATACACTGATATATCATGTTGACAATGTAATTCTGCCATTTTTACTCAAAGCAACTTTAAAATATAATAAAATCAATTACATAATATATAACCCTTTATTAAGATAATATTATTATTATGTTGTTGTAGTTGTTTGAAAAAGCAGAAATAAAATATTAGTTATAAGACAAAAAAAAAATAAAGTATATATTTCTATATTTGTTAAGTGTATAATAATAATTATTAGTAGAAAAAATAATAAGTAGAAAAAAGCTATAATTCAAGGGATAGTACACCCAAAAATAAAATTTCTGACATTAATTACTCACCCTTGTGTCTTTCCAAACTTCAGTTATCTTCGGAACACAAATTAAGATATTTTTGATGAAATCCGAGAGATTTCTGACCCTGCATAGACTGCAATGGAACTTCCACGTTCAAGACTCAGAAACATAGTAAGGACATTGTTAAAATAGTCCATGTGACATCAGTGCTTCAACATCAGTGGTTTAATTTTATGAAGCTATGCGAATACTTTTTGTGCACATAGAAAACAAAAATAACGGCTTCTCTTCCATGTCAGTCTTCGACATGCGTTCATTAAGAGTATCACAACGCATGCATGTGCACGGAAGAGAAGAAACTCTCGAATAAAGTCATCATTTTTGTTTTCTTTGAGCACAAAAAAGTATTCTCATGGCTTCATAACATTACGGTCAAGCCACTGATGTCACATGGACTATTTTAACAATGTCCTTACTACTGTTCTGATCCTTGACTGTGTCAGTTGCTGTCTGTGCAGGGTCAGAAAGCTCTCGGATTTCATCAAAAATATCTTAATGTGTGTTCCAAAAATGAATGAAGGTCTTACAGGTTTGGAATGAAATAAAATTTGTGGGTGAACTATCTCTTTAAGAAATATCAGACATTTCATATATATATATATATATAGATAACATGCCTGCAAACATAAAGACATAAACGCGAGCTGTTACCTGACTGCGGTCTAGAGTTGGGCTGTTCGGAGGGCTTAGGGTGCATCAAGACAAAAGGCAGCTCCACCGACACATCACTAACAAAACACAAAGAAGTGTTTGGATTCAGTGTTAGGATATTCTGTACAAATATAAAAAGTCTAAAGGATTTCTGTGTCAAATGACATACTCACCCTCCACGAGACACCACAAGCTTCACTTTAACTCTGTAGGACACCAAGATTCCCAGGACCTCCTTATTGGACACATCCTTCACTCTGTAAGCACAGGGAAACACATGCTGAACATACAGAGCAATTAAAAAAAGCAACGCAGCTGTTTGAGAGGTTCTGCTGGAGGGTTTATGGACATATGGGTTGGGTTAGTTTTATAAGCACTAAAAACAAAATGTACTAAAGCTTAAAATGCTTTGGGTTTTTTTCTGGCAGCACGCAAGAAGAGGCATGTGATGCACTGTCAGCTGAAGGCCACTTACATGGTGCTGGAGGCCAAGTTGGTGTCTTCATGTTTTAGCTGTCCATCCAGAGCCAGACCCCTCTTCTCTCGGTTACTGCTCAGTGTGGGGGTGAGGGTGTACACCTTACAGAACGTGGAGCTGGGTGACACCTGGTCACTGCACATTGCCAAAAAAAAACAGAGTGAGTCTTGTGCTCTATGCATATCAGAAAAATAAGCACTGACCATAGTGTTAATATAATATGATTAATCTTCAGTACTAGAAATTGCTTAAAAATTGTATATGGTGAAAATTGTGGGTAATAAGGGGGTGAAAGGGAGGTAATTAAAAATAAAAGGTTATGTTTACATACTATATGTGTGTGGACTGTGTTCATTTATTATGTATATATAAATACACACACAAGTATATATTTTGAAAAATATTTTTATGTATATTTATTTATACTTGTATAGAATTTATGTTTAATATAAATACTTTATATATAAATCTAACATATTTTTCCTTAATATGTGTGTGTGTATGTGTATATATACACACAAACACACACACACATATATATATATACACACACACACACAGTACACACATAGTATGTAAACATAACCTTTTATTTTGAAAGCGGTGAGTCAGGATTAATCATTCTGCAGCCCTATACTACAACAATACAAATGAGACATCAAAAAAAAAAAAAACACAAGGCAAACTGAAACTCTGATTTCCATATACATTCCATCTACAGTACATATTAGTTAATTATTGCAGGTAACCCCTAGGGGGTGCTATGGGGTCTGTGGAAAAAACATTACAGTCTTAATGGGCCTCTACAGCTTGCTGCTCACAATGAGATAATTACATTTGTGGTTCTGTGGCATCAAAACATTGAAAAAAAACATCCCTACTGTAATTGATGGTAGCTGATCTAGAACTAATAAACCAACATTCACAATGACATAATAAATTGCATAATACTCCGCTTTCTGCTTCCTATATAAGGGCTGCCAAGTGAACATGCAAAATGACTGACAAGCTCCTCAAAGTCTTCTGAGAGACTAAATAAAAGAATCTCATCAAAGCCTGCTGTTTACAGAGCCTAGAGCTGTCAGACATGTGACATTTAAGGACACCTAATTCAGTGATCCCTATCAGATAATAGGAGCATGTCTGTGTGTGCCAGCCCATAACAATCCCATAAAGCACCTTTCATGCGTTGCATCAATCAGCACTTTGGATGAGTTCAGGAAAGACACACTGTAATATGTAGTTTATGGGGACATAAACAATGCCTTATGATTAGAGATCAGGAGAATATATGGTGGAAAAAAAGACAACAGAAAAATAGGAAAAGAGATATACAGTATATATGGATTGTTGGTATTCTACCCATACATGATTTGCTCTTCAGAGAAGAAGTTACAAAAGCTGAATAAAGGGAAACCCCCTGGGTCATTCAAGCTGGAAGCTAAACTAGCAGCTGACCTCAAAAAACAGCTCCAGACAAGACAAAAAGCAGAAAGGACAGCTACAGTCCTTATTTTTGGGGGTGAAGGCCTTGTCTCATGAAGATGATGGAAGAAGGGGTCCAACAGGGACGGGAGCCAGAACGAACGGCTAGATATGAGACTCACCGTGATGAATGTCGGCCCACAGACTTGCTGTAGGTGTCATGGGAGTAAAGAACCACATCTGTAACCTGTAGCACTGAGAGAGAACAGTCTTCGTCGTCCTATCAGCACTAAAAACGACTGACTATGAGGCGAAGCTGGACCATCATGGGGCTGTCAGCAGAGGGACGAAGGGATCGAGGTATTTGGTGTCACGTCAAGGGATGCAACTATTATAAGCCGGAATGAACACTACGGAAAGGTTGGGAAGGTCACAGACTGCTCCAACTTTAAGCTATTAACAATGGTTGAGAAGGAGCAAAGCTTTTTAACAAAGTTTCCATGGGACGGTTGGTTTCACGGGCATGGCTTTATCAGGGATAGGTCACCCAAAATGGAAAAATCTGTAATCATTTACTCATTCTAATGGGGTTCCAAACCTGTATGGCTTTCTGTCATCTTTTGAACACAAAATATATTATTGGTAACCATTTTTTGTTCCCCTTGACTGTTAGATGTTTTGGCCATACAAACAAAGAAAATGGGAACCATAGTCATTCTTCAAAATATCTTGTTTTGTGTTCCACAGAAGAAAGCCACGGAGGTTTGTAATGACAAGAGGGTGAGAAAATGATGGTAATTTTCATTTTTGGGTGGACTGTCCCTTTAAATGGTAAATCTATTCTGACCATACATATACCTTTGTGAGATGTGTGTTAAACACACTCCTACTTTACAGCAACAAAGGCTGAGCAAGAAGAGATGACCGAGGTCAAATGAGAAGCAGGACCCTTTAAAGTGCCCCTATTATGGGTTATGAAAGGTTCATATTTTGGTTTCTGGAGTCCCCAACAACAGGTTGACATGCGTAATATGCATTTATTTTTACCTTATTTGACTCCCAAACGATTCATTTTCCCAAACCCCTCCTTTGCGTGATGCTAATCTGCGGTGATTGGTCCGATTGGTCTCATTTTCATGTGTTCATGCCTGTAATGCCTGATAAAGCAGCGTTTGTGAGCTCAGTGCTGCTTTGTGTACAGCGTTACAGAGGAAACCGCTATTTTTACCACTCCCACAGAGCACCCAGTGGCAAAGAGTGAATTTGCATTTTCATTCAAACCAACGGGAAAAGACCAACAAGTGGGCGGGAAAATATGCTTGTTGACATCAACACGAAACGGCTTGGGATTCGTTTTAAAAACGACTCGTTTCAATGATTCAGAGTCGACTATTTCTTTTGAGAGACAAAAACTTTATACACGGTGCACTTTCAGGTTTAAAACTTTGCAGGATGTTTTCATTCACTTAGAGCTGTGTTACACACTGCATGAAAGGTAATATTCAAAAATCCATAATAGGGGCACTTTAAACAGAACAGGAGAGGGGGAGAGGGTAAAACAGAAGAGATGATGGAGGACTGAATATGAGGGAGGTGAAGATAAGGACAGAGTAGAGAGAGATGGGAGAATTTGGGACAGAGGGCTACTCACTCGGCTTCTACCTGAGCCACAGGACATTTGTACTGTGCGGTGCTGAACAAACAGATATCGGCATACTGTCGCACTGTGAGGAGAGAGCAGGGATACACAGCGGGGTTACCAGGGTCAGGAGGGAGCTTACACAAACCAAACACACAACTGAATCACAGGAGGGACAGCTGACATTCACACTAAACTACACATCAGCACATGAGAAAACCTAAAGGGCAAACTTGGAAAAAAGAAGATCTAAAAAAAACACATTACAATCACAAACTTGTGTACAGTTTAGTAAGCTCTGCTCCTGTCAAGTCAACATGGCATCAAAAATAAATACACTACAGTTCAAAAGTTTGAGGTCACTTAAAAATGAATACTTTGCTGATTAAAATGTGCATTCAATTCACCAAAAGTGACAGTAAAGACATCAAATTTACAAAAGATTTTTATTTGAAATAAATGCTGTTCTTTTGAACTTTCTAATATTAAGAAAAATATGACACTAAATACTGGAATAATGGCTGCTAAAAAATCCAGCACCATCACAGGAATACATTGCATTCTAAAACATTAAAATAGAAAGCCGTTATTTTCAAATATAATAATATTTAATAATATTACTGTATTTATCATCAAATGAAAGCATGCAAGTCTTAATAAAAATCTTACGGACCTCAAACGTTTGAACAGAAGTGTACCTGATATATTATTTTCATTTTCAGTAAAAGTAAATATTAATAGAAATTAAATATCCACTCAGTTCACTCAGAAATGTCACATTCCAGAAGTAAATTAGGTTGTGAACAACATTTCACGTTGACTTTTGAGAGACAGACTAGAACCACAGCACAGCAAAAGCAGTATTTCAGTGCAAACAAACCTGTGAGCTACCAAGATATTACACAATTCTTTCACAGATGAATTATGAAAAAGTGAAGTAAACAACATTTATCTGCAGTAAACATCTGTGAGTGCACAAGATAAAGATGCAGGACAAAAGCAACAGGAAAGAGGAAAGGATTTAAGCTAGCTGATGTTAGCAATTCTAAAGCATAACAAAAACAAAGCACTCAGTGAAAAACATTCAGTGTAGTTTGTAAAGCACTGCAGCATTTACTGTAAATCCATGTTTGGGAAAAAAAAATGTAATGTTCATCTTACCAGAGATTTTAACTCGTTTAACTGTTTTGGTGGAGTTGTTGGTGACATGGACGTTGACACTGATAGGTTCACCGTGGTAGTACAGCTGAAAAAAAGGAAATCCAATACTTTTAATTTGCTTACATTTATACACACTTATTCTGCACTACACACTACAATAAACTACATTGAAAAATGAAACTGAAAGAAAGCCATTTCAGTAGCAGCTGAGTAAAAAGACATCAAAACTTGACACTTCAATAAATTATAAGCAGAGCGCAATAGAGGAAGTTTGCCTGTGGCTAGATGCATGTTCACACCTCTTTATCTAGCGAGGCCTCGAGGTGAAGAGAGCGATCAGACATAAGGAAGCTGCGTGTGGTCTCCACCATTGGCTGTGGACCAGGCTTCTCTGGAGCGTACTGCACCTTACGAATGACCAACCGCACAGAGTTCCTGTTAAGCAGAGGACAGTTAGACACAACTTCTGTTGTACTAACATCGCAAAAAAACATAATATCTGTCCATTGAAGTAAAGTTTGCGGCCTGATTAATGTTTTAGAAAGAAATCCATAAGTCTATGAAACTTACTGTGAAAAGTTATTACATTGTAATATAACTGCTTTCTATTTGAATACATTTTAAAATGTAAATGAATCCTGTGATGACAAAAAAAAAAAAAAAAAAAAAAAAAACTTTACTGAAACTTTTTAATAAATTTAATGCATCCATGCTGAAAAAAGTATTACTTTCTTAAAAAAAAACAAAAAATCTTCCAGACTCTAAACTTTTGAATGGTAGTCTATACACCTTGAACATTATTTGGGAAATGGACTCAAACATCAATGCACCGGTTAATATTGCCGATATATTGTACCTGATAAGTAAACAGGCCACTCAATGAGAATAAAGTGAAAAAGAAAAGAAACTCACAAGGAGCGTCACTTTACCGTTTGTGAGTCTTCTCATCCACAGTTTTAGCACAGAATGCCCTGACCTCGAAGTCAACACCACATGCCTATAAGTCAAAACGCAGGGATAAATGACCACTGAGAGAAAAGAAAAGATCTTTTAAACAATGTGAGTGCAACTCAAGTACGCGCATGTAGCTTAGAGATGTGTTGGTCAATTAAAAGGTCGACTAGTTTAAGTTGATCTTGAGAAGATGTAGCTTTGGACATGCC
Source organism: Cyprinus carpio (assembly GCF_018340385.1). NCBI lineage: Eukaryota > Metazoa > Chordata > Actinopteri > Cypriniformes > Cyprinidae > Cyprinus > Cyprinus carpio. The sequence continues at coordinate 15,132,339 of NC_056603.1, read as the reverse complement.
TAGCGCCATTACCTTTCCTGTGTCCTCTGGGCCGGGCTGTAGAGTCACTGAGCAGGGAAGGTTCTGGGGAATCTGTCCAACAAATAAAATTACTTTAGCAAACTAACTTGGTCACAACCTGGTCACTGAATATAAAATATATGTTTTTAGTAAATTTGATTGGGTCTGTAAAGACGCATATGTACAGCTGAACATTACATGCACTTAAATGTAAGTAAGTGAAGTGAAAGTGAACTGTAAGTGAAAGGAAAAGGAAAAGTAAAGAGTCACCGTGAAGTTGAAGGGGTACGCGTTCTGGCCCAGCTTCTTGAGCAGTCTCTCCTGTAGGCGACTGAGCGGTTTGCGCTCCTCGGGTAGAGGGGGATATGCTTGGAAGCTGGAAATGAAGAGATCCTTTCGGAAAGACAGACCCAGCACGTCCAGATCTTCACGGCCATAACGGAAGGCACACGTCAGGGTCACGAACACTGGTAAAAGGACACAGAGTACAGGGCAGAGGAGAAGAATATATAATATACTGTTTTGGTTAAAATGATTAATTGTTTAAAAAGAAACAAACATAACAGGCAACACTGGAGATACAGTAAATTAATGTGTGTTACCTTTTCTGTCTTTGAGGTATTCCGGATCAATCAAGAGCACCCCATCTAAAGCCAGACAAAATACAGAGTGAGTGAATAAGAGCAGCGAAAGTTTGACTAAAAGAACCAGTATAAATAATACTGAGGTTGTCATATTAACACTTTAATGTAGTAACTATTTTTAATAAATAATATTACTTAAAAATGTAAAATGTAGTAATAAGGAATTTTCCTTCACTAAACATTTTATTTATTTATATGCATTGTGAGTCCACATTCTGCACCGTATTTGAACTAAATATATAATATATATATTCAAATCAATATGATGTGAAGCAATGGCCAAAACACATCCATATGCATGTGTCCATAAGAAAACAGTTGTAGTGCAATTTAGTGTAGTGTAATTTCAAAATGGATTTCTATGGACTGTAGGCCAGCGACAGGCTTGTGCTTAATGATCGGCCAATAAAACAATGTATCGACCTCCACAGCCAATTTTTGTCAGGTTTATTTACTCACCTACCACAATAATGTCTTTGAAACAACTTCATTTGAAGGCTTACATTTATTCTTAGCATATATACTCATACAAGTACATTATCTGTGATTTACATTAATCAGTAGATCAAGTAATTCATTGGATTTATTTTAAATCAATTGACATCTTTTTACAAAGACAGTAAAACTGAACTTTTGAGACAGAGAACACAAAGTAAAAACTAAAAATATTTAGCACTATCAATGCAAAATACATAGATAAAATTTTAATCAAAAAATCATCATAAAAAAAAAAAAACAAATATACACAAAAAAAAAACTGTTTCCAACATTATATTAACCAAATAATCAAAAAAAAAAAATAATAATAATTGTAAAATATTAAAAGCAGTATAACTGTTTTCAACTGCTAATAATAATAAATATTTCTTGAGCATGAAATCAGCATATTAGAATAATAATAAAATAAGGATAAAATAAAAAATAATAATAAAAAAAGGAGCATGTGACACTGAAGACTGAAGAGGTAATGGCTGCTGAATAAATTACATTTTAAAATATATTAGTATAGAAAACAGGTATTTTAAATTGTAATAATACTTCACAGTATTACTGTTTTTTTGTTTTTATTATTATTAAACAAATGCATACTTGGTGAGTACTTTTCCAAACAATCTTACCAACCTCAAACTTCCGAACAGTAATGCAGATTTAGAAATGCACTCCAAAAGATTTTTAGAACACAGCATTATAACAATTATCTTGTACAAGATTACCATTACAATATGTAATACTCCTGACAGAGCTAATCCCCCCACACAAATGTAATGAGGGACACGTCTATATCTCCCCGACTGATGTCTCCCGTGACCGGCTGCCATGCAACATGGAATGAGAGACGTTCCCTTGAAAGGGTGGATTATAAAGAGGAACCAAAAAACACATAGTAACATCATAGTTTTTTAATAACATAAAATTGTTAAGCAGGTATAAGCACAAAGCATTATGTTCATCAACTGCCTCCACAAAAGACACAACTCTTCAGCAATAGCTAACTGATGTTACTAAGGCATCTAATTCAACCAAAAACTCCCAAGATGTTTTGAGCGGGAACTCCCATCTGACTTACCTACAGGGTCCACGTGATCTAGATGATCCACAAAGTCTCTCTTCCCCAAGTATACTGTGAGCTAGAAAGAGAAAAATCAGAGACAAGCACAAGTTTGAACGTGCTACACAAAAGACAAAAAGCATGCAGTGCCTCTATCAAGGAACTTAAACAGCCTAAGGCATGCCACGCTGACCCCTAGATAATCTACTCCTTTCCTGAAGACAACCCTTCTAGCCGGCGTGATCTCGAAACACACATCCTCCACATTCAAAACGCTTTCCATTATAGAGCACGAAAGAGAGATGAGATGAGAGGGTCGAGATAAGGTAGAAGGCAGCAGCTGGGTGGAAATAGCACAAATGCAAGCCCACAGAGAGATTCTAGAGGAAATAATGCTGTGATAACCAACACTGTGCTGCTGATAAAGAAACAATCAAAGGAAGAACGAAAAGATGGAAGCAAGCAAACAAACAACCAAATAAATCAAGAGAGTGTTTAAAGACACACTCAAGGCAATTAAAAGGAGCTTAAAGAACGAACAGGAAGAGAAACACCAAGAGAGACGGATAGAAAATGAGGGAGGAGAAGCAAGAGAGAGACAGGAAAGGGAAGGAAGAGGTCCACTGAGAGCTCTGGAGAGCCCACCTTCCACCTCATAACATACTCTGGGGAATCTTACCTTGCAGTTGGGGCTGGACTTCTTGAAGACTCTGTAATCAGGGAAAAGAGAGAACGTCATTAAAGCAATGTCTTGAGCAGCATGAAAGACTAAAAGAAAAGATTAACTGCACATTGCGATATGAAATGAAGTTGCATTGTGGTATTTCAGAAAGACCAGGGCAATGCAATGCCAAATCCAGGAAATCAGAAAGGCTTGTATTCAAAATGAAAGTCAGGTTATACTATTATGCTATGTGTAGAATTCAACAGAATAGGAAATATCACCTTTTTTAATCCATTAAGGGGACAAATATAACACCTGGCAAGTGCCAAATGCAAGAAATGCAATTAAAAACAAAAACAGTGCTTTCAGTCAGGAAATAACAGAAAACAACACTGAAAATAATAAAAAAATATCCAAATATAGTTTTAAAGAAAGAACTGATTTAACTAATTTGAAATTTAAAATTAAAAATGTATTATAATTATAGTTACAAGCCCTGGATAAAAAAAATAAATAAATAAATAAATAAATAAAAAAAACACTTTTTTCACAAAGTTACATTAGGACCCCACAGTCTTTAGGCCATTATAAGTCTTGGGAAATATGGAAACCAGTGACCACCTGTGGTTAGCCAATGTAATTACTCAGATATTACCTGTGGTTACATGGGCCAACATACAAAATCTCATTAGAATAAGCCTCATTTTTCCCTGGGAGCAAGAGACAGAAGATGAGAGGAGGGACAGAAAGGGCAGAAACATGACAAAAGGAAAGAAAGAAAGAAATGATGAAAAACTGACCAACCAAGGAGGCTGCAAACAGAAAGCAGCTGGACAAAAGGAAGGGAAAGAGACTGAGGCGGAGACGGACAAAGGAAGAACATAAAACATTAAATGGGATAAACGCAGCTGCGCAGAAAAAGGGAGAGCAAAAGAGAATGAACAAGAGAGTTAGAGAGCTCACAAAAGAGACTGTAGGTGTCAGTGACTCATCTGAATGTGGGAAAATATGAAATACACAATGACAGAACATGAAAGAGTGACTAAAACATAAAGGGAAAACAGAAAGAGTATGAAGAGAAGGCAAGTAAAAGCAATATAGGGTTAAGTGAATAGTTTGTCATTTACTCATGTCGTTCCAAAACCTATATCACTTTCTTTTGTGGAACGCATTTTTGTGAAAAAAGTTAATAATGACTGGTTATTCCTTCCCATGCAATTACAAAGAATAAACTCTAGGGGGTTAAAACTACAAAATGGATTCAGCTTTAGATGGATCAATTTTATATCATTTCGGAGTTTTTATTGAATGTGACTATATGGAAATTATAAAAAATTAACACATCAATAAAGATGTGTTACTATCGCAATAGTACTATTGTACTGTTAGATAAAAAATATTTAATCATAAAATAATAATAACAATAATCTCTATTGTTGACAACAGATTTATTAAACGACTGTCTTACTACAAATATATTACATCATAAGCTTGTGCTATGCTGTTGAAACCTACCTATGCATGTGATAAAAATGTATTTGAAAATGTATTTGAAAATGTAACAATTTTGCTTTGATTTTATTCAATTCACAGTCATGCTTCAGGTTGAAAAAGAAAAAAAATGTGGAAATTTACGGAAATATCACAACCTTGAGAAAAATAAAGGAAAGACTGGGTTATAGACTAGTCATTGTTACTTTGTAAATAACGAAACTACGCAAAACTTTGTCAGTGCATCTCTTGTTTATCCAGGTGAAAGATTTTCTCCAACCGTCACGTTTAATGCAAAAATACTGCAAACTTAACTAACCCATTACTTTCCAAAAAAAAAAAGTTACACTTTAGTGTAATTATGTGGGGTTTTTTTAATACTGAGAAGAAAAAAGCAGAATAAATGGGTTTAAAGGAAGAGTGAAACCTCGCTCTCAGCGGGTGCTAATGACCACACCACGACACATCAGTAAAGAGCGGCACCGTCAGCAGCGGCTGAACCTTCAGCACAGGAAGACGGACACAAAACACACCCCACATACCAACTGACCTCTCACAACAATACACCGGTTACTTAATGTGTCCACTTCACACCTGACAAGCTCAACGAGGAGTAAGCCTGAGATCTGATCGTGGGGGTGTCTGCGATGACGTCAGAAGTATGGAGAGCATATGAGAGGAAACAGTCTCACCCTGCTCTGAGAGGAGTGGTGTCCCAGAGCTCCATCTGTTTCGAATGACGGAGAAATAACAGCATGTGCTTTCTCCCTCTTTATTCCCTTCCCTTCTTTTTTAGAGTCACGCTCTCTCTCTGAATCACCATCCCTCACTTCATTATGTCATCTATGCATCCCACTCCAAACCGCTTTAAACAGCCTTTTCTTCAAGGGGTCGTCAGAGTTTGACTGCCTAGCGTGGTCCCGCTGGCTGCTGACGGGAGATGCTGTAACTACGTCATTATGGGCACAAAAGCATTTTTCTCCACTGATGGCCATTTAAAGATAGATGTGTCCTAAATACATACAGTTTTTACTAGCAACATGTATTAAAAATATAGCCTATCATGGTGCCATTAAAAGCTGACTGGCTCAAAAATAAACCATTTATGGCTCGGGTGATTACAATACCAAGAGATGAATGAAACTGTACCCAGAAATGAATGCCTATGTGAAAATATAGCAAAATAAAAATTAGTTAAAAAAAAAAAAAAAAAAAGTAAAAATAGTATGCGGGATCTGGACATAAGCAAACAGTGCAAGAGATAGATAGATAGAACAACCGACAAAACTAGATCGATAGATCGAACAAAGATAGAACAACCGACAAAACTATAGATCGATAGATAGAACAACCGACAAAACTATAGATCGATAGATAGAACAACCGACAAAATTATAGATCGAAAGATAGTAGGGCTGCACAATTAATCAAATTTCTAATCGGGATTACAATTATGGATGCCACAATTACGTAATCGTTCAAAGTCCACTTATGTTATTCTGCATGCTTAAGATGCGTTTTTTTTCTTTCTACATGTTATCTTAAGGGTTTTTCCCATTATTTTAATTTTAGTTTAAGTATAACATTATAATGCCATTCATATTTTTACTATCGGTAGAACGAACGGTAGAATGATCAGCAGATAGATGGATACAATGGAAGACTGATAGTTGATAGAACAAAAGAGATACGAACGATACGATAGAGCGATAGATAGATAAGATAGATAAAAACTATTTTCTATCTAAAAGTAAAAACTTACAATGCAATGTATATTTTGGTGAGATGACATATATAGGATGCTGACATATAACTTTTTCTAGATTGACTTCTGTTTTTTCTTACTAACTGCTCTCTTCTTCTCACAATCAGAGTTCAGAGAGCTGCTTTTAACTGACAGCAATAGCATCAAATCACTTGCAAGCACTAGCGCTTTGAACTGGAAGTGGCATGTGGTCATTACCTCTCACCGGTATAAAACCACACACACACACCAAATGTTCAACCCACTCTAACATTCACAAGTGCCACAAATGCTTGTGAAGAGGAATATTATGAAAAAGACTTGCAGAGCTCCCACCATGGCCTGACACTGATAGGCTGGGTGTGTGTGTGTGTGTGTGTGTGTGTGTGTGTGTGTGTGTGTGTGTGTGTGTGTGTGAGAGAGAGAGAGAGAGAGAAAGAGATGGATGGAGACTGTTGACCCCATCCTCTTCAGTCATGAATGCCAGCTCAAATCAGACTCAAAGGACATCAGACAATGGGCCTGTATAGGTGCCAAACACGCACACAAACTTGTGAAATTCTGAAATGACAAGTACAAAGAAATGTTTGCTGCTGGGATGCCACATTTATCAAAACGACACAAAGACACAAATACACCCACGAATGCTCACATGGGTACATTCTCATTCAGCTCACTGACAGTGCCACAGAAGTGTGAGTCTATTAGCCTGTATGCCAGTAACACATAATGAGCTTCTCAACTACAGAGAGTGCATCTGTATTTCATAACAGATTAAAACAATAGGGCTCCCAAGTTGCATTTCTGGTTATAATTTATGTGTTTGCGAGTCGTTTGACATCTGTTGACAGTCTACAGTTAGGCTGATGAACTGCATGCCGTTCAAAGGTTTGGGGTCAGGAGATTAATACTTTTATTCTGCAAAGATGCATTAAATTGATAAAAAGAGACAGAACACAGGCTATTTATAATGTTTCAAAAGACTATTTCAAATAAATGCTGTTCTTCTGAACTTCGAAATTCAACAAAGAAGTTTCCACAAAGGAGCCATTTTCATGATTAATGATAATAATGAAAAACGTTTCTTGAGCACCTAATCAACATTATTAGAATGATTTCTGAAGCACGTTGGACTGAAGTAATGGCTGCTGTAAAGGAATAAAATACTTATTAAAATATATTAAAATTGAATATTAATGTCTTTACGATATTTTTGATCAAATAAATGCAGCATTGATGAGAATACAGTAAGAGACTTTAAAAAAAGTCATCATATTAATAAACCCAAACAGTAGTACTTATTACTTGGCAGAAAAATTGCTTGTTCTGATGAATTAAAGGTAACAACTGAAAATTAGCGCCTTGCTGTTTAATAAAAGAAATAAGCCTCTCAAATGAATGAATAAAAGAATAAATTGTGATTTAGGCTACTTCTACAGCTTGCCCTTCAATCAAGTAGTCCTTTAGAGAGAATCACAATTAAAATGAACAATGAAAAGATGAAAAAGTCAAGTTGTTTTCAGGGCAACAGCGAGGGGAATCAGTTGAGCTCATTTTGTGCTCTGCGGTTAATGAAAGGCATCTCTGTGAGAACTACAGTGTTTGGATCCATTTGTGAGTTTTAATATTCAACATAATCATAAAGTTTTGATGAATACTGAAAATGCTACAAAAATATTTTATACTGTAAAATTGTCATAATTCTTGTCACCAGTGTCAATATCACAAAAAAAAAAAAAAAAAAAAAAAAAAACTATTACAAGTCTAAAAAAGCCTCAAGACGACGAGCAGTGAGAGATCTGTCTTTTGTTGTTTATTAACGTGAATGACAGACAGCAGGAATTTTAGACTGCTGTCACTTTAAGAGCTGCCCGTATCAAATATAGGCTACTGTTTCTTACTCAGCTATTTGATTTTACTCAAGATCTAAATAACTGTTTTTATAGGGATACTTGCGAAGAAGGGTATTTTGACACACAAGTATGTGTATTTAACTGTTCAAGGCTAATAAAGAAACAAAAGTACTCGCACACTCTATAAGCAGTGAATTCATGTGCACAGCCTGACAGCGCGTGGATATAGCATTATTGTTTGCATTTAAACGGCTTAAAACCACTTGTTTTTAAAGCGTAATGCTTAAAAAATTTGTGCAAACAATACATTTTCAAGACCACAGTGCACAGCAACGGACGTGAATAAAGACGACAGTCCAAAATCGTGTCTACCTGTATATCATCCACTCCTACTCTCTACTTATTATATTCTTACCCAACCCTTTCAATTTCCATAATGTTCTTGCTCAGTCTTCAGCTCCTTCATTCTTCATCTCCTCTCCTTTCTCACATTCCTCAGTATGACTAATTTAATTTTTTTTCTCTATCAGCCTCATCAAGTGTATGAGGAGTCTCCTTTACTTTCTCTTAGATGATAAAGTTTAAAGCAGCACTACAGACGCAGCCTGCCCAGTGCTCTCTAATGAATAGATCTTATTAATACTTCATAACCTATAAACAGGTCTGGGGCAGCTGCCAAAGCCACATGCATCACACACATTCACACCTCTGTCTGTGTGCCTGTTTGCGAGCTTGCATATGCATGCACCTGCTAAAAACCACAGACTTTATATAGACGATCAGATACGCTCACAAACCACATCAGAAGCAGACACACACACACACAAGCAATCGCACTAATATGACAGGAAAACGAGGCCTGCAGCACAAAGGGTTAAATAAAAGGAGCACATACGGACACCACGATCTGGCTTTTTATCCACTTTATCCCAGTTAAGCTGCACACTTACCTAAATATGCTGTATTCCATTACCATAGCAGCCCGATGAGCTTCCTTGTGTTGCCATGACAACAGAATGAGGCATAAAGTTCAAGACGCCACACACAAAGTACAGAGCATGCATTTGTTGAAGAAAGAAAGAAAAAAAAAGACGGTGACCGCAAATTGAAGAGAAAGAACATCAGGCAGTGTGAATCTGTAGTGAATAGTGGCTTATTATGTGCTTGCACACATACACAAAAAAAAGTTTAACAATTTTGTTTATAAAAAAAGATTATATAAAACAGACAATCACACGCACACAAACGCACACACACATAAATAATCTTTTTCTATTCATCAAAATATCAGAAGAAGCCCAAAAAATATCCACAAAAAAATTAAAAGATTCAACTCTTTTCAGCAAGATCAATAATAAAGTAGAAATGTTTCTGAACCACCAAATCAGCATATTAGAATTATTTCTGAAGGACCATGCTGAAAATTTTGCTTTGCCATCACAGGAATAAAGTTTTTTTGCTTATAAAAACATAATAAAATAGAAAAAAAAATTACCAATGATATTTTTTGCCATATTAATGTTTTATTGTTACAGTATTTTGATCAAATAAATACAGCTTTAGTGAGCATAAGAGACTTATTTCAAAAGACTGTCAAAAAGCCCCCCCTCCCAAAAAAACCCGGACATAAATACTGATAAAAAAAAGTGAAATCTATTTCAGAAAACGTAATGTGGTTTTACAGTAGTAACAACTGCTTGTATGCATTTTGGCAGCAAGTTCAATTGCCGTAATACATTTCTGAAAGGAAAACATTTATCTCAACGCTTCATGGTTGCCATATGCCAAGTGTCAGACTGAATATTTACCTTCAAGCAGATATATGGTGTCAAAACACACACGCATCACATCGCAAACAAGTTTAAACTTTATTTTTCTGAAATCCTGAAGGATGATTCTGCCTGTCGTATCCTAGTTACTGGCAGCCATTTACAAACACAGCAAGGAAACATACACAAATATACACAAGACTACGTATCTCTGCTCTGCAGGAATGCAAATATTAGTGATTGTACACAGATATACTTATACTCTCACACAGAGCCAGTGAATAGATTCAGTACCCTAATTCAAATGTAAAATGCTAAAGACGTACCCTTGGAACTGACCTAATGCTACAATAAAGGGAGTTGTTTGAAGATTCTTGATTATTTATATTTACAAAACCATTTTTGGATGAAAAAAAAAAAGCTTTCATAAAATCCATAATACACAAACAACAAAAAAATCCATTGAAAAACAAGTGAAGATATTTGCTTACTCGGTTTTGTTACTTTTTCATTTCTCACCTCAAATCTTTCCAATTCACCCTCAGCCAAGACTGATGCTGATGGTATCATACTGATGACATCATTCCAAAAATGGACCCAAGTCCGTACAGAACTTACAATGGAGCCTGTTACAGCATAAGGACACACACACACACACACACACACACACAGAGGAGACAAACTCGACCAGGCACCTTCATTAGTGCCAAGGACTGTGAGCAGAAAGAGAGATGGGAAAATCAATCAGGGTCTCAATTTAATTTGGGAAGGGTAAAGAGGGGCTAAATAAAGGCACATTTATCAAGGCAGAAAGAGGGAGAGAGACATGCCGAGAGGGAGAGAGCACTGTAAACGGCAGACATTATTTTTAAAAGCTTAAAACACACAAACACACACACACACACACACACACACACAAACAAGTGGCCATGTATATTAACCTGTAGCAATATGCTACCTGCATGGTGCGATTCAGTTTATTTATTTATTTAGTATTAGTTCCAAAGTACAGAGCCCCGCACATGGCATGTAGGAAAAAAAAGTAGGCTAAATCGTGCGCACGATTTACTAATTCGTTCCCTCAATGTACTAAAATATGCACATGATTACTATTGCGTTCCCTTGATTTATAAATTGTGCGCACAATTTACTAATTCGTTCCTTTGATTTGGTAAATCGTTTAAGTACATTGAGGGCACGAATTAATAAATCGTGTGCACAATTTATTTATTTTTTCTTGCATGTCATGTACAGGGCTCCGTACCAAAGTATTTAACGTAACACTTTAGTATATTAGGGACCAATTCTCACTATTAACTAGTTGCTTATTAGCATGACTATTATTAAAGGGGTCATATGATGTTATTTCAAGTTTTCCTTTTTCTTTGGAGTGTCACAAGCGCTTGGTGCTTAAAGAATATCTGTAAAGTTGCAAAGACTAAAGTCTCAAACCCAAACAGATATTCTTTCTAAAAGTTAAGAGTCGACCATGCCCTCCTAAAACACCTCATTTAAACACGCCCCCACATGTCTACATCACAATGTGGGAAGATTTGCATAATGCCGCCCAAATGTTCATGCAAAGAAAGAAGGCGTAACCTTTGATTCTCGCAGTTGCTTCCACCGCCATGCCGTGGAGACGCGGTTTCGTTGTGAAAGTGAAAATACTTTGTTTGGCCTTCCAAAAGAACACACAACTAGAAATCAGTGGTTAAGTTGTATTTACAACACTGTTCCAGAACAGTTCAACCCAAATATTCGAGTGTGTGCAGCACATTTTATGGAGGACTGTTTCCTGATCCTAAATCTGTGAATGAATGTTCCCAAGTGAGGTAAACTTCAACAGATTTCTCCTGCTCGGGGAGTAAGGAGCAATGAACACTGTGTAGGGACCATGTCAATGGAACACAGTTCATGCATGGAGCTCACTTCTAACGAGCTGATTATCTGAATCAGGTGTGTTAACAAAGAGAGACATGCAAAATATGCAGAGCTGGCAGACGCGAGGACTGGAATTGAAAACCGCTGGTGTAGTGTAGAGCTTGTTGTTTGTCGTTTCTCCGATCACAAATGCAGACATTGTTTTGTTTACGTAGCGCAATACAACACAACGCGTAAAAACAAAGTATAAGTCATTATAAGCCGTAATTACAGTATGTCCCCACTGGATGCACCAAATTGCTCATCGGTAATGGGTTTTATTGTTTTTGTTTTGTCACGCTAGTGTTCTGACCAGGACAAGCATCACAGTATGGCAAGGGGCGTAACATTTCCGTCACACGCTTTTGGCATTCAACCAATCACAATGCACTGGATAGCTGGCCAATCAGAGCACACCTCGCTTTTCAGACCGATGAGCTTTGTAAAAAATGACACTCCCAATTGAGATTGTAGATAGAGTGTCAATGGTTAATTTGAGAGATAGGTGGCGGTAATGATTTTATGAGTCTGCGATCTGCCATAAAGCAAGAAGAAGAAGAAGACGCCTCACGCGCAGGCTGAAGAAGTAGAAGCAAACGCGCACAGGACAGTCCAGACATTGAGGTGTAAATCAGAGGTAAAAAAAAAACCTACATAAATATTGTTCAGTTTCTTGCACAGACCGATCGTTTTGTGCCTTTACACAACAATGTATCATCACAAGCCACAGGGTTTAGTTTGTGTATGTTTTATGACTCTCAAAGCCGTGATTCCCATCCACTTCCATTATAGGACTGACAAGACTGCAACAGTTTCAGTTAAAAATCTCCATTTGTGTTCTACTGAAGAAAAAAAGTCACCTACATCTTGGATGGCCTGGGGGAAAGCAGATAAACATCAAACCAACACCTCTATAATAAACTACACCTCAAAACTAAAATCCAATACCTAACTAAAAATGTAATGATGAACTAAAAATGTAATAGGAAAAATATTTCAACTAAAAATGTAATAAAAAATTATGACACTTCACCTTACATAACAGCGTCTGCTTTGGTGACTAATACTGTAATTGTAAACTAGTAAATAATGAAGTGTCCAGTGTAATCAGGATAACACAGGCTATAAACACTGCAGGGCTGGTTGCAGTTTAAGAACAAGATTATGGATAAGTTTACAGCATTTTGTTACGCAAAGGCAAGATCTGAGATACGTGTGCGTTTCCCCACATTTCTGGCTGTCAATTTTCTGCACGGCCAGAGGCTAAACCCAAGACCTAATACCAAATCACCCGCTGAATTCTGCCTATTGTTTCAGCAGATTACAGTTTGCGTCATTGTCAAGGATTGTGCGTTTTTCCAATGAGCAGCGACCGGCTAGAGACGCACTCACCAATAAACACTAACACAAACATATGCGACTAACCCATATGAGGTACGCCAGGACATTTAGATCAGACTGGTATTTTAATATGGGATCATGACCACATAGTCTAATTTGACAGGAATGTCCGGATCTCAAAAACAACACTTTCAAAGTATGGGGTCATGAACACGGTATAAATTGTGCTCAGCTTATTTATAAGGCATAATGGTTCAAATCTACACATTGCAAATGCAATGAGACAAAAGTAGCAAGTGCTATATCGTTTTCTCTGTTCCTGTTTTTGGTCTATTTATGTGCTTTCATAATCAACTTTATGGCTAGACTAAATCAGCTTATGGGTGTTTTTAAACACGCTCTCTGAACATTTAGTCTCCCGGGTGCTACTCAAAGTTATTATGGAAGCTCCATCAAGCCATACAAGCGCTAAAGTGAGAAATCAGTGTGCCAGAGAAGCTGACAGCACAGCACACTGCCAAATGCTGACTGAAGAAGCTCTACTTCAGCTTTCAGGATCAGAAAAGGCTCATGCGTCACCGACTGCGTGTGCGGTAGTATTTGTGCTCGCGTGGAGCATCTGGAGGTGAAAAAAAAAAAAAAAAAAAGAAGAAGAATGGAATGAAGACACAGGGTGAGAAAGAAAGAGACGGCAGCTTTAGTGCTTACTGATGGAATCAACGATCGGCATTGGTGCAAATACAAGGCCAGTGATAGAGAATAGCCTTAGCTTATTAATAAATAAATGATTGGTTACAGGCTGCCATTAAACTATAAATGGCTCATTATATACTGCCTTTCAACTGTGAAACAGACTGCTATGTGCAAACACACATATAACAGCCTACAGAACTACATCTCTTGGTTGTATGCTGCATCTTTCAATCATGCAATTCACAGAATATAAACGAGTACAAGTATAAACGAACTACCTTCTTTTCCAAACAGTCTAAATGGCATAATTTATCTTCTTATTATAAATGCAAATCAGCAAGCATCCAGTTGAAACATAATTCTTATCAACCAGGAACCCCTCAAAAAATGAAGCCGCAGGAAACTATGTAAATGATAACACTAGAAAATTGATGGGCAAAATATGTTTCTTTAATCTTTCTAATGATTATCATTCCCAGGCACCTAGATTTAAAGAAATACATCAGTGAACATAAACTCGAGTAAATACATCACTGGATTGTGCCAGAAGATCTGTTTGGTTAACGGACTAAAAATAATTTGTTAGCGCAGCAAGAGTCAGTGTGTAACTACTGATAAAACACTAAAAATATGCAAACATTGCCTTTAAAGCCATGTAGCAAGTAACCTCTTAATTCCATGTAATATAAAATAATACTGCAAAAGTGCCTGCATGTTTCCTCTGAAATACTAGGAATCTGAATGTAGTGAGGTAAAGAGGATATGTAGTCGAGGATCCATTTACCCCCAAAATAAAAGGAGGTGGCGAAAAAACTGCATTTGTCAGAATTACTGTGAGAAGTGAAAATACAGTGTTTAGGAAAGACTATAAAAAGCCAAATGCTTGACATTAATTTCATAATTAATGACATTAATGTGCATAATTGTACTGTACTTGATTATAATTTGTTTCAGATCTAGTGTTTTTTTTTTTTTTTTTTTTTTTTTTACTGTCCTCAAATGTACTGACACTAAGTGAAGGTCTTTTCAAATTTGACCGCTGCGTCTGAAAGTCTGAGTAACACTACTGGAGTACATACTTCAGACTGCATAGCATACACCGAAAACTGGCCACTGGCTGCCTACTATTTGATTTGCTTTACTATTTAAGTTTGAGGTTAGTATGGTTTTTGCTTTTATTCTGCAAGTATGCATGATCAGAAGCGACAGCAAAGACATTTATAACATGGCAAATAAACGCTGTCCTTTTGAACATTTTTATTTAAAGAATTCAGGATTATGTTACATTGTTGTTGTCATGCCATGACCTCACTTCATTTCATTTAATTTAATTTAGTGGAGTCCAGTTTCTTACTTGAGTTAAAATGCAAAGAGTGATACTGAATAAAACCCAAGA
This sequence comes from Cyprinus carpio, assembly GCF_018340385.1. NCBI lineage: Eukaryota > Metazoa > Chordata > Actinopteri > Cypriniformes > Cyprinidae > Cyprinus > Cyprinus carpio. The sequence continues at coordinate 15,117,275 of NC_056603.1, read as the reverse complement.
CCAATTTTATAACTTATTCACCACACTTCAGCAATTGAGCAACTCTATTTCCTTTGTTTCTATTGCCTAAGTCACACCATCCGTTTCAAGTTTGATGAACTGTGGCTTCTCAAAAGATTAAAGAAGCCCAGGAAGTGATTGAAAATGAGTGAGTGGGGAAATCATACTGGTGCATCAAAAAAAACAAAAAAATTAAAAAAGGATCGTTTTCTCTCAGGATATTTTTATAGGCACCACAAAAATGCAGAGCACAGTTGAAAAAACTGAGAACAAACAATAGAAACAGACTGACAAGATTTAACTTGACACTAGCTTTTATCCTCTCTGATTTTTCCGAGTCGACTCTTCAGACAAGAACAAAATGGTGGTGCTTCAGCAATTAGCAAGCAACAATGTGGCACACAATGCTAAGATGGCTCTCTCTCACGCCTCACACCACGACCTTTGTGAAAGATAACACACCCTGTCAGCACACTTTCACACAATGTGGTTTACAGTCGTACCCAACAAACACAATTCTGGAAATTTTCATCTGGTCAACTATCCTAAAAGGGATACTCCACCCTAAAATGTAAATTTTGTCATTAATCACTAACCCCCATGTCGTTCCAAACCCGTAAAAGTTCGTTCGTCTTCGGAACACAATCTAAGATATTTTGGATGAAAACCGGGAGGCATGTGACTGTCTCATAGACTGCCAAATAAATAAACGTGTCAAGGTCCAGAAAAGTATGAATGACATCGTCAGAATACTCCATCTGCCATCATTGATTCAACCGTAACGTAATGAAGCGACGACAATACTTTTTGTAAGCGAAGAAAACTAACCACTTTATTCAACAATTCCTTTGTCAACAGTCTCCTCTGTGTCTCTCCATATCACCATATGCTGCGTATGCTCTTCTGTATCATCCGCACCACAAGGATGCACTGTTTCTATGTGTATTTAGCTTTGATTTGAAAGAAAACAGTGCATCCTTGTGGCGCGGCTGATACAGAAGAGCATACGCAGCATACTCGACTTACAAAAAGTATTGTCATCGTTTCATAACGTTACGGTTGAACCACTGATCGCAGATGGACCATTCTGACGATGTTTTTCATACTTTTCTGAACCTTGACAGTGTAACTTACTTGGCAGTCTATGGGACAGTTACAGGCCTCCCGGTTTTCATTCAAAATATCTTAAATTGTGTTTTTACGGGTTTGGAATGACATGGAGGTAAGTGATTAATGACAAAATTTTCATTTTGGGGTGGAGTATCCCTTTAACACTAAATGAATATGTTTCATATCTGCGAGGTCAAAATTAGCTTAACAAGATTGGGTGAACCTGGAAAGATCAACATTGGGGATCCCTGAACGGAGGGCCTCTCTCTTACAGAGAGGCATGGGAAGTATATAGGAGTAAAAAAGCTGATAATGTAACATGTCAGCTAATAAACACCCTCCATTCTATTCCCATATCACTTTGAGGAAGAAAGGTTGCTGAGCTTCAGCAGAATCATTATATACATCCTGATCCCGTTTTCCTCTCGAGGAAACCCGACCCTCTTCCACACTAACTCTATATGACTACAATCATCATAAACAGTTTAATTAGCTAGGAAATGAGAGAAAATAAACCTGTGTATCAAATTAAATAATATATGACATCTAGTCACATCAGAAAAAAATAAGCAAGTAAATAAATAAAATAATGGGGATAAATAAAAGTGGAAATAATTTGAGGTCAAACTTTTTAAACTTTCTACAATAGGTTTAATAAAAAAAAAAAGTCAAAGTTTGGGACTTTTTACATTTACATAAAGTATATGATAGCAATGAATGGCAGAACTGAATATCTAACAGCACAGCAAAAAAGTGAGAAGTAATCTGAAATATGAAGGGAAGAGAATTGCAAAAACACCATAAGGAAAGAAACGTGTTGACAGAAATGAAGTCTGAAATAGAGTTGAAGGCAAAAGGAAGATAGACACAGCGCATGAGTGAGAGAGGAAGGAGGAGAAGAGTGGAGTCAGAACCCTTGCCTAATCATGTGGTGGTCACACTTCCTTTATTCGGCCTGTGCGTTTCCTGTTCTTATTGTGAAGGTGTGAGAAAGGTTTTGAGCTATGGGCTGCACGTAGACATATATATACACGCAGCAAGTCCTGCAAAAGCATCAGAATAGAGACATACAGCATATAGACAGACTGAGGCCTCGCTGAAAGAAAGACATTTGCGGAGAGTGTCAAATTTTCAAGCAGCAACTCGGTGTAAGAAAAAAAAAGAACGAGAAACAGGAAATTCCTTTATCTTGCACATTCTGCTGATAAAATCTTCCTCACATCACTAGCATCAAATCGTTGGTTTTTTTTTTTTGCTCGTATAATATCCACCTAGGGCTGGGAGAGGACAATGCAAGGATAACATTATAAATGGATCATGATCTTCAAAGTTATTTTTTTTATATATATATTCCTGGACTACTTCTATATGACTCAGGGACTTTGTGACATTTCTTTGGCTTTGCATAAAATTACAATCCAGCTATTAGCCAGAAAACCTTTCTGCAAGGTCCAAAATGAGCTTGTCACACATGCCAAGTGTGGATGAACTCAGAAAAATATCCAGACATATTTCTTGATGTGATACAGTGACTTTTCCAAATATATGAAAAGTATATATATAAAAAAAAGTTCCTCTATCAATAAAAAAAAATAATCTACAAAGTATCAATGGCTACAGAATTACAGAACTATGAAAAGGAATTATTTTCCTTTTCATATTTGTGCCAAACAGCACAGGTCATTTAAGGGGTAATGCAAGTAATATATATTTGTTACTACATAATGATATGAAACACAAAATCAATAATGCTTTTCAATTACTTTTTAGACCACTTGAATGTGCCTGATTTTATTTGCTCGTGTCACTTGCAACCTGCATATCTGTTAACAGTTTCCACAAATATACTGGACATTTTAGTCTGAAAACAGCCTCTAACATTAGAAAACAGGAAGTAGATAGCATTAGTTAGTGCACTTCACTGTGAACAGGTGACACTGAATCAGCAAGCTGATGTCCGGCGGGTCTCAGCTTCCTCAGTTCTGTCTGGCCAGTCCAATGATTTATAAACGTCAGTGGAAAACAAAAATGTCACGAGTTATGAGAATACAATAAAGCATACTCCACATAATAAAGTTCTTTCAGTATCATCCTGAAGTCTCCGTCTCAGAAACACTAGTGGTCGACCGATATTGGTTTTTTGACAGCCGATGCTGATATTTTGGAAACCGGGGTGGCCGGTGGCCGGTGGCCGATATAAAGCTGACATAATTTTATTTAATATTTAAGAAATTTGAAATAATTTGAAAATGGATTAAAATAAATGTGTCAAATAAACATACTTTAAATGACAATGTATTGTTCACAAATATACAAATATTTCATAAAAATATAATTAAAAAGGAAGTAAGCCCTGTAACCAAGAGCACTCAGTATTCTGGGAAGTTTGTGTGCATTGACACAGTAAAAATGACATGAATAATAAATTGGGAAAAAACATAAAACTCATTTTACATACAGCACACAGAGAAAATGACATGAATATGACATTGGGCAAAATCATGAAGCGCAGCATAATTTGAAATCATGAGTTTAAAGTTTGTCGATTGCGTGTCTCAGTGAAGCTGGACTCTCCTCCTGTCCGTATTCAATTCACACGGACTGACCGTCACACAGAGAACACGTGATCTCGCAGGATACAAATGCACACTTCATAAGATCTCACAGCTGGATCTGACAATGTTTGCAAGGTTTTTGAAATTAGATGTTCATTAGTCATTCAAAGATTTGTTTAAATTATATAAATGCATATTTGCTGAATGCTGACGGCAACAGGAAAGTATTATAATGTTTCCTTTCTATAACTAACAGTATAAAAGCAATCGTTATAACACTTTTTGTATACATTTTAATTCCTTTGTTTAACAGTTCTATCTGATTATTAGACAGACCTTCTGTTTGTGGACAGAACTGCTAACAACGATGGCGAACAAGAGGAAAAATGTGAGCACAAAATAAAAGTCTGGCACATCGTCAAAATAAAAGTCCCGCCACGGACACATCGGCCAAACAGAAAAACTTATCGGCTGATTCGGCCATTTGAAAAACCCCAAACAACATACCATAAATCGGCCTTGGAGATATATTTGTCGACCACTACTTATAACCAATAACAACCTTAATGTGAGCGCCCTGGCACAAGTCTTGTCATCGTGTACAGACATGAATACGCCAGGAGAAGAAAATCAAAATGATCAAGAGTTCATCATGAGACTGCAAAAGTGTTTAGAAAGATGCATGCACATAAAGACACATGCAAGCAATGTGAGTGCATAGATGAGAAAGGCAAGTCATGCATTCGCTGCCTTCCTGAACAACGGGGCTCTGCATGTGTTCCTGTTGCCTGCTGACTCTGTGTGCGTGCTTGCATGTTTTTCTAGCTCAAGAGAGGACAAGAAAAACAGCAAAACTTGCAGACAAATATGGTATGAAAAACATTTCACGCCCTTGTTTATGGAAATATATTCCAGTAGCCAGTGCAAGCCACGCTGTTGGCAGGAAATGTTGTCCCAAGCCTTCTGACCCCACAATTTCATCCCAGGCCCATGAATTAAAGCAACTGCCCTGCCTGTGTGAGGAGTACTTCTACTACTACTGTTCAACTCAGTCATATCACACATACAAACAAAATCAAGAAACAAAATCAGCAACACATTTTAAAATTGTATTGCATACCTGCTGCCGCCATAATAAAGACCCATTTCGAATGTTTACGTGCTTTTCTTCTCTTTCTTCTTCCAGTCGCTGTGGTGGAGCAGTTATGAAGTATTGTTCATTTAAATACTTTCCAGCATTTCAGAAAAGAGTTATGCACCAATATTATATTATATTATATTATATTATATTATATTATATTATGTTTTAAGTTTACTCAAATATGATGCAATGAAGTATTGAGAAGCCAATTAATCAGTGGTGAAATATTGCACAATGTGTTGTAACAGGAAAGTGTTATACTAGATGTGGTTTGTAGATCCCCACAAAGAGTGTTTCAAACAGATCTTGAGTCTAAGTCAAAACATGGCCAGCAATTAATATGGAGCATGGATGAAGTTTCTGGATCTAGACAAACAAGGGTTTTTTGATTGTTAGAAGAGCGGACACGGCTCATCACAGCATTGGGTTGGGCTGTACAGAGGATTTACATAAACACAAATATGAACTCAGGACTCAACTTGTTCAGGACAATCATGAAAAATAAATAAATAAGAGTTAAACTGGATGAGGTTGTCTGGTTTTTTAAAAAGGCACAGAGGCGGCATAAACATTTACATATAAACATATCATATTTAAATACTGTGACCATTTTCTCACACTTATGTCATTGCAAACTTGTATGACTTTCTTCCGCAGAACATAAAAATATATTTTTTTTAAATGTATTTAAATTGTTTTTTGTCCATATAGTGAAAGTCAATTTTAACCAAAACCATATGTTTAGAAATATCCTACTAAACACTAAACATGTCCTGCTGAAGAAAGTCCTGCAGGTTTAGAGTGAAATTAAGGTTTGTAAATTATGACAGAATATTTATTTTTGGGTAAACTATCCTTTTAAGAGCATCTCAAATCCCATTTGCTTGTAGTCTGCATTCTAGTTCTTTCTGCTTATACACCGTTCTCCAAGTTCATTATATTCAAATTAGTAAAGCTGTAAATACAAAGTTAATGTAACAGGATGACAGCATTTCTCCAAAGTCTTCCTTCAGGCAAATAAAATTAAATGAAAATGGTTTGAGGGCTCAATAACCTTTCAATGCTGCATGAAAGTAATGGAATTAGGACAGAAATCCAGATTGAATATATGTTATTATTATTATTATTATTATTATTATTATTATTATTATTATTATTATTAACAGTGACAATTTTGTTGTTATTTTTATTATTAACAATAATGCATATTATTATTTCATTATTATCATCAGCAATAATTAGCAATCATATTATTATCATTTAAAAAAATAATAATAATTTACTTGTCCTAAAGACGAGAACCAGGAAATGGTTCAAATTTCAATAAACTCAATCATACAGCAAACAAATCCTCCCACATAACAAACAAGTAGACACTCACATTTGGTGGCATGTGCGCAGTAAAAACATGAAATTTAAACAAAGTAAGAAATCATGCAAATGTCTGAAATGCAAAAAGATCAAACCATGGGAAAAGATCCAGCAGGAAGAGACAGCAGTGAGAAAAATAGACACAGTAATGGATGGAGATAGTAAACTTGTGAGAGAAAGAGACTTAATCAATCTCACTGTTGTCTTAGGATGGAGCCAAGGGAAGCGGCAAGGATGTCTGGTTATAATCACCTTTCAGCCATTTACACACGCGGACAATTTACAGGACACTAGGCTAACGGCTCAGACACCGCGTGACGTCACAGAGCTGTTGTCAGAGAGCGAGTGTGCACTAGTGCCTGTAATTACAGCCTATTTTAAAGAGCTCTTCCCTCTTACTTTCAACAGCCCACATCTAGAGCAAAGTAAAAGTTATTTGGAAAAAAGATATAGGTCAAGTACAAGCAATTTGCTAATTAAAACAGCAATATAATGGAAAAAAGGAATCCAGCTGAGAATGCTTCTCCATTTTATTATTTTTCCATTGCTGAGGTGCTGCGTGTGTAAATGTTATTTTTCTAGACCACTTCCCATTGGGAACTCAAACTGGTCAATTTCTTCTGAATTCCAGCTTACCATAATAGGTGCTTATAGAGGACAGTGTGAAGTGATTCACAATATCTTGTACAGCCTGGTACAAAAAGTGGTTTTGGTATATATAGCTAATTTTGCCCTACATGATAACTGTGAGGGGGGTGAATTTTTTTATAACTCATCCATTTAAATTATATTAAGCCTTAAAGTTCCTGCTAATTAAGGGCGTGGCCACTTGAGTGACAGATGGATGGCCACTGCCATCAATCTAGGTGGGCGTGGTTTTAGCATCCAGCTCCCGCCTCTTTGCCCATTTTTGATTATCTGGGAGTGACGCGGAGGGTGATGCGATGCCAAGATGGCAATGGCCAGCTCCGCCTACTTAAGGCTTCACTTTTTGGAAACCTACAGGTGACGTCACGGACACTATGTCCATGTTTTTATACAGTTTATGGTTAAAACCCCTAATCTTTGGAAACCACCTGGAAAACAGCATAATAAACCATGCAGCTTCTTAAGTAAAAGTATAATATATAAGTAAGTTTTGTAAGTTCAGAACTGGCAAGATAAAAAAAAATTCTATAGATTTAAGTACTTTGGTTTTTACACGTATGCCAAGTACAAAGACATTTTTAATCGCTCATAACGCCTGGAAAGATATAACATAGACATTGGAAACTTTTTAGCGCGCATGTGTGAACCACCTAAGTTTTAGCATTCTAACAGAGTTTGAAAGGCTTTGCGTTCCACACTTTTGATAAGCGTATACTATTTACATTGAACGAGGGATGTGCACTGTATCTAGATAACAAAATATTCACAGCTTTTTGACTAAAAGCTTCATGGAAAACACCCAAAACAACCTAGCATCAAGGTGGCAAGTTTTAGGCATGCAAGTCCCACTTATTTTCATCATAAAATGTTAAAATGTAGCGTAAGCTTTAGTTTTTGCAAGTGGGGCCTTATTCAGCACACACAAACCCACAACATCTACGAAAACGAAACCAGTGGAGCGGAACATCATTCATCTGGGACACAATCCCATGATAGAGGTTAACTCAGTCTACAAACTAGACTATGTTAGAAGGACTGGGTGCCTGTTAAATGCAGAGACTTAATCCATCAGTGCAGACAGGTGTCCAAATAGTCTCCAGTGAATTGCCCTTTCAGCTTAAAATTAGATAATGGAACCATCAGCTGATGAATTAGAGGTGTGTGTATGTGTGTGAGAGAGATAAACAACACACACACACACACACACAACAGCAACACTGTGTTGTGTGCCATTATTGATAACACCCTTTCCATCTAGGTCAATGAAGCTCGAGGGATAGTTCACCTAAAAATGAATTATCTAACATTATTTACTTGCCCTCATGTCGATCCAAACCTGTATGACCTCCTTTCTTCTGCGGAACACAAAATTAATCTAAATCTGAAAACTGTTGTTTGTCCAAACAATGAAAGTCAGTGGGGCCTATAATGTCGTTTTGGATTATTGTATGGGCAAAAGCATTCAAAATATCTTCTTTTTAATTTCACAGATGGACAAAAAGTCCTACAGGTTTGGAACTACTGACTTTTTTTTTGTGAACTATATATTGTTGTAATTGCACAAATAAAATATTCAGTTTCTATGCATTAAAACTGACTTCTTGTGAAACTAGAGGACCCGTAACATTTTCAGTCACTGATGAAAGAGAGCAAAAAGGTGAGATTAACAGGGCAAAGCATAAAATGATGGCATAAGGGGAAAAATACAACATAAGAACAGGTGAAAACACGCTTGAAACAATTCATCACGCTCATGTACTGATGCAGATGTGATTTAATGGACCACACCAATCAATCCCACTACAAAATGAGGACAGCATGAGGGCAGTACGTGTTCGAGCATGCAGATGTCACAAGCTGGAGTATGGGGAATATATACTAACCACCCTCTAGTAAATCCCCAATCAATGTTGAACTAAGCTGCAGGATATTGCGCAAGCATGGTGCAAATACAAAAACACTGGTATGGAGCTACATGACATTTTGCTCAGTATTTAAACAACGTTTCCAACCACTTTTCCTGTTTTGGTCTTACCACAGTGATTCCCTGTGATTACCAAACTCGGAGGGACCTGATGAGTCACTCCCAAGTTCCCTTGAAAAACTCATGACTCTTTGCACTCACATCTCTTGTGAATTGGTACTGGACCGAAGAGCAATCATAAACATACACTTACGTATAAAACAGCTGCACAAGTTGGAAATTAGGTAAGCACAGTCCTCCAGCTTTCACTCTTAAATCCCTCCACCTTACTGTCTCTAAAGCTTTTTATATTTTCCTATTTGGCCATTCCATTATTCTTTCCATGTTGTCCATCTACACGTTCTATCTTCCTAAACGTTGCTCCTTTTAATACAGTTCTATTATTTACTCTTGTCTGCCTCCCTTAAACTCACTGTGTTCTTAATGAAAAGTCATGTGAGAGATGGCAATGCCTACTTTACAGTGACTTTTTCATTATCTTGTCAATGCGCTGATGCACATCTCTCATGTTCGCAAACAGTCCGCAAATCATTTGTAAAGATCAAACTGGTGAAAATGACTAACTAATTACAAAGTAAACAACTTGGACATCACTTCTGTTCATGAATCAAAATAAACTGACTTGAAACATGAAATGATCCGTGCGTAAGCTGTCTTTAGTGAGTACATTAAAGCTGTACCGCCGCGCCTGTCACATTGATATATTTATTGTGTGTACAGAGGATTTGATGACTAATGAGTCGAAAGGAAGGTAACTATTAACAATTTTAATGGTCTAACATCAGTTCATGGTAATAAATTAAAGTTATGCAAAACATTGTCACAACACTGTAACAGTTTTTGAAGCAATGCAAAATGCTTAAAAATAAACTTTGATGTGACTTGATTTTAGCTTGATGCTAATAATACAAGCATATAAAACAATTAACTGGGATAATGTGTAAACATCAGACCGAACTAGAACATGAATTTATACTGGATTAAAAAAAGCATCAACCCACCCACAGAGGGGATTTTGCCTTTTCATTTCATAAGACAACCACTAAGGAGCCGTTTACACGACAACGTTTTCAGCTAAAAACAGTAAACTTTTTATGCGTTATGTCTGTTCGTTTACACAACGGCATTTTGGGGACTGAAAACGCATATTTTTGAAAACAAGATTCAAAGTTTTTAAAACCGCCACCATTATTGTTTCCGTGTAAACACCCAATACGGGAATCTTTGAAAAGGGTGACGTCATGTGCGTGCGTAGTACGTGTTAGGTATATAGACATGCACAGTACGTGTTGATTTTAAAGGCAAGCGCGAACAAACATACACAACAATGGCAGAGTACATGGTACTGTTGTTGCTGCTAAAGAGTGCTGCTAACACTTCTTCAGCAAAATGTTGTTTTACTTCACCAATATTATAACCAACAGCGGAGACGCATCATACACAACATATAATCGTCCCTTCCCTACAGGTACTGTTTACTAACAAAGGGGACAGCACCTACTACTGGCTTGGCACACGTAATACAGCGTTTTTGGCCATTTTGGCCTTTCGCGGATATGTGTAAACGTGAATCGTTTTAAATACAATGTCGTGTATATGTGAAACTTTTTAAAAACACAAGAGAAAAACTTTTCCGTTTTGAACACATCGTTGTCGTGTAAACGTAGCCTATGCCTGCAAGATCCACCAACACCCCCACAACCACTCCAGTGAGTGAACCACAAGAGGGGATGAATCAGAATTTGCCTAGCAAAAACTGCAACAGGCGAGGGTATATTGTTGAGGTCTTTGGTGGCAAAATGTTTATAAATAGCAAGTATGATAAATAAATAAAAAAAATGTATGGAGTGATAGCAATCTGTAATTTACTCAAGGCTAATTTGAATGCACAGAAGGGCTGATGACACCTACATAAAACACCTCTTTCACAGCTTTGCAGCGCTATGAATGTGTGTCAATCAATACGAGCTAAGTTTGGTGTGCATGGCTTGCTCTAGTGGGCCGATGAACAACTGTTCCCCACACACAAAAACCATGCTATTTAATCTTATTACAACACAATAACCATGCAACAATCACTGCTCTCCTTCACGCTTTTTTTTAAATCAAAAGTTTGCATTTCAGTGGAATAACAAAGCCTTGACTAGAGAAATATGAAGGTTAAAAGGTATATTTCTCCCAAAAATTGATATTTTTTTCATTTCCTCACCCTCATGTCGTTCCCCGTGACCTACTTTCATCCGTGGAACACAGAAAGAAGACGTTTGGCAAAATGCTAGGAACTGTCAGCCTCAGTATCCGTTCAAGTGCATCTTTTCTCCATACAATGAAAGTAAATAGTGACTAAGGCATTTTAATTCAGCACAACACCTTTTTTGTTTCACTGAACAAAGTCAGTCATACAGGTTTGGTAGAACATAAGGGTTGAACATCAACTGTCCCTTTAACCCTATAAAGCATTCTGTATAATATTTTAATGCCATAATTTGTAAACATCAAGACTTTGCTGAAAAACCTGTTGCACCTTTCAGTATATTTCTAAAAATGTCCACCTGCAGTTCGTGGTACACATGCTTTTTGCTGTGAATTTTTAATGATTTTTATAAAACAATGCAAATAGTTGTTAGTGATATTTCAGGATGAACAGGGTTCTCTCAATCGTCATTGTATTGTATTTCATTATGTGCTTTGCCACCCACAATTAAAACTACAGAGCTTTGACCATAAAACATTTAAATATCATCTTAATAAGACATATTATTATAAGATATAAAATGACCTCTATGTCTTCTAATGTCTTTCTTTGGGCCTCTAAAAACGGAGGTTTGTCTCCTCCTTTACCATGAGCTCATATGGGCCATAAAAGCGTGATGCACTGAATGTTTTTTATGGTTTGTATCATGCAAACTTTTTACATTTTTTCATATATAAAAGGTTTATATATATGTGTGTGTGTGTGTGTGTGTGTGTGTGTGTGTGTGTGTGTGTGTGTGTGTAGGTTAAAAAACATTCAATTTCAGAAAAAAAATCGTCAGGCTTGTGGGGTTAAGAAAACTAACATGACGTGAATATGAAAAGGGCCTCTTGCATGTATTGTGCAAGTACTGTGTCATACGTCAAATCAAACCTGCAACCCTCTATTACAACCCAAAACGTAGCCTCCAAATAGACAGGAGGCAAAAACCCGTGGGTTTCCTCTCATGATGGTGTGCGCCGTGACATGTAAGCAGAACTAAAAGCACAACTGAGAGAATTGCTGGGTTACTCATCAAACTCAGCGCACGTACATGGTCGCCCACGACTCGACTATCTATCTACACTGCGCCTATAGGGCCTAATCTGCACAGAGAGGTGTTAAAATGAGGTTTTAGGCACATCAAACCCCACCGCTTTTCTGCAAAAGGAAACGTCGAGGCCTTTTCTGAAAGTTGAGGAAGTGAGCGTGCAGTGATGAGCAGGAATTTCTCGCACTGGGTGCGACAGACAGACTTCTCTGTTACTGGCAGCTGGGCGGAAAAACAATAAACTGTCTGCTCATTTCAATCATGCAGCATTTAAATAACCTGTCGTAGTAAGAGCTTGTTACTGTAGCGAATAAATATGACTAGCCGCAGCGAGCGATGCAAAAAATACCAGTCACAACTTGGGTCCGCAAACTGCAAGATAACATCAGATCGCAGTTGATAAGACTAGCCGTTAAAGCAACTGAATGCTGCACTCCTACGCACACTCCGAAGATATTTCAATTGCAAGGCTGTATAAGAACAGAGCAGGGCTGTATCGTGCTGGTCAGTCACCCCACCCTGGGTGAAGTACATAAGATGTCCAGTGTGATCATGTTTTTAAGATGATCGTTTGCTTCGAGTGCCGATGCATATCCTGTACAGTTAGTAGGCTACAGATTAAACGTGTGCCTCTCTCAGATAAACTAGTAGGTTCCCCACGCCGTCGCTCAAGCCTTGGAGGTTCGGCGGAATTGCTCATCGTAGGGTTGGCTGTGAGATTATGGTATCGTGACTTCAAAATAAGAAGTCTGAGCCTGTATTGGACCTGCGCTGAAAATTGCCTCTTACCTGGTCCCCGCCTTGTCGCCCATCTCCGCAGGCCTTTTCCTTCAGTAAGGGGAAGATGCTGTGTATTGGATATCTAACCGAGCCGGGACTTCGAGTAAAGCGGTCCTCCTTTCCTCAATCACTGCCACTCTCGCTGGCTGTCGCTTGGTAGTTTCCGCAGCCCAGAGACGGAAGAGTCTCTCCCCACTCCGCTCGCTGCCGCTTCAGACAGCAAGCAACTGGGCTTTGGCCTCAGAGTTTGATGGGCATCGTGAGTAGCCAATCAAATGTGGAGAAATCTCTGACGTCATCCCGTGGATCACCAAATCCGCCAACTTTGCCCTAGGGACTTACCAATCAGAAATGTGCTGCTTAGTACAGTATGAGGAAAAACGAAAACATTTACATATTTACGCACAATCTTTCGGCGTATCCGAGAACGTGTTCAGCGTTTTACGGAGAAACTGTGAAAACGTGTTTGTGATATAATTGACAGGGTTTGGAGGACTTTTGCATTTTCGCCTAAAACGTTGAAATGTTATCTCTGTAAGTGGATCATTTAAAATGTCAAAATGATGAGGCGCATGATATTAAACAGGAAAGCAACAGACTGCGAAGGATTGATAAACTGCATTTGTGAAACTACAGTTAATTTTCTCCACGACAAACTAATATAGAGTTCATTTATGACTGCATATGACTCCCATTTAATTTTAGCATGTCACTAATGTCATTATCGAAAGAATTCCCATGATGGCATTATGTAACCCAACCATGAACTCATGCAAGCTTATATAATAAAATAGAGCCTTGCGCCATCTAGCGACGCAAATTTAAACAACATGTATATAAATGTCACCAGAGGAATATTCCTGTCAAATATATATCTTAACACAACTGTTGTTGATTACGAGTTGTTGTATAATAAAGCGCTTACATAGATATATTTAGAAAATTTACCCAGAAGATTCCTTTAAGAGTTCCTACAATGAAGAACTTTTAGTTTGAGATCAAACTGAAAATCAGGGATCCATAGACTAACCATTGATGATTTGAAGACCATAGTGGACCACAAGGACTACATTACACAGGGTCTGGTTACCCCAAACTGGACTTTTGAGTGCTATGCTAAGCGTAGTACAGTACATTTGTGAACCATGATACAGCTGAGGTTAATGTTTTTTAAGTAATGAATATTTATGTGATTTGAAACTATTGCCGATGTTGAAGAAAGAAGTTTATATAAGCTTCAAATGCTTTTGTGATTTCAATATCACTAGGTGCAAGAGCCTCTGCTATCATTATAACTTTCAAACTTTTAAACACTTCAGCTAAGGTAAGTTTTTCAATAAATATTGTGCATACAATATGCTAGATATTGTCATCAAGGTCCATGGTCAAGGTACACATACACACACTCACCACAAATAAAAATGTTTCAATTTAATTGCAAACCTCGAACATATAAAATGAAAATCATAGATACAGATAAGTACAGATTTATCATCAGCATTGTTTCCTTACTTTATATTCAACAAAAAAATAAGTATTAAACTAGGGATGCACAATATATCAGTGACCATATCGATATTGGCCAGTATTGACATTTTATGTTTAGGCCTATTTTTTTTTCCAAAGCTAACTTTATACTTTTTATGCCAGATTTATGCCAACACAAATCAGCATTTCTATAGTGCATTCCTAGATCACACAACAGTTAATATAAAGGAAAGATAATACAAATATCCTTCCTACATTGATCATGGATGTGCCAATATATCATGTAGTATAGTAAACATATAGCACACACCCCTGCAACAGGACTAACTGACGTGCTGGTGGCAACTGCTCTTCTGCACTGATTTTTTTCCTAAACTGGACAAGGAAGAGGAAGCTAATGATTCAGCATGAAATGTCCGATATCGGTGCACAGTTCCAAACTATAACACCTTTCCACATGCAACATACTACAATCATAAACAATATCTACTCAATGTCAACCAAATACAGAGCTACACACTCAGGAGCCTCTTAAACAAACCAACAAAAAATATATATAGGTCAGGAATTTACATATACAGGAAGGGTATTACAAGTTTAAAGGCCTTTTGTTATACAACTGGTAAAAGGATACAAAGATGGGCTAGGAAGACACTGGGCTACCATGGTGGAAGTGAGATCTTGACATGTGCACATGCGCTCACACGCACACAAAGCTGGAAGTAAGAAACTGTGATACTAAGTCTCTTACCAACAGCTCACAAAACACTCCACCTCTATTAAAACAACAATGGAGCTATGAGAGACCACCAGTGTATTCCATATCTACTGGACTTCAATGGGGGAGAAATAGTTATTGTAATCATAACTGATCAAGTACACAAAAACGACAGTCTATTCATCGTCATCATATTCATCATCATCTTCTTCTTCGTCTTCCTCCTCCTCATCATCCTCTTCATCATCCATATTGCTCTTCATCATGGGTTTTGGAGCCATACAATTCCCCATCATTCCCATACCCATGGACACCGCCCCAACCTTGCCCTTCGTCTTGTAGTCCGCAACATCCTGCGCAAAGAGCAAACATCGTTATATTGTAAAACACTGGAATTGTGATATGTTCCAAGGTGGACTACTGATGCATCTAGATCAAGACATGCCTTTTGATACTTGTCCTTCAGCTTGTTGGCCTTGATCAGATAGGGCTGTTTGGTTCCATCTGTGAGGCTGTTCCACATCTCGCCGAGTTTTTTAGCCACATCTCCGATACCCAAGCTTGGATACTGAGCCTTGATTTGTGGACGATGTTCCGAGCAGAACAGGAAAAATCCAGAGCTGTTGATCATAAAAGGTGACCAAATGAATTTATTCATCAACATTTGTTGGATAATGCTTTAGAAGCAATAATGTGATCTGTTGTGAATATTTTAAACTATTTAAAAAAAATTATAACTGTCATTCAGAACCTCTACAGTGCACAAATCATTAAAATGCCAGATTATTACAATATAAGGCAAGATAGCGATAAAAACCTTTTCTGCCAGCATCAAATGAACAAAATATCCTTCATAATAACTGCATATAGACAGTTTTAGTAATTGAGGTAATGTGTGTCAGGTCTACTCACGGTGGTCTCTTGGGTGCGTTGGGATCCTTCTTTTTGCCTTTCTTGCCTTCAGGCATGTAGTGCATCATCTCTTGATCATAACGCACCTTATCCTGTTTGGCCATGTCATCAAACCTGGATTTCTCTTTAATGGACATCGCCTACGCAACAAATCAAGAGGGTTTTCCACTGAGAATATGAAAGTAATTCTGCATTGCTTTATTTCAATCATTTGAGTCAAATTATATTAGAATATTTCATTTCAAATCTAACCTTCCATCTTGCAGAGCATCTTTTGGAGAATTCTGAAAAGCTGACTGGAATCTCTGGGCTTTTCTTCTTGTGCTCCTCTCTGCATGTCTGAACAAAGTAGGCATAAGAAGACATCTTGCCCTTGGGCTTCCTTGGGTCTCCTTTTGCCATTTTTGTGAGATGAGAGGCCAATAAAGTCTTCTCTTGTGCTGTATTTCTATCTAAAATGATAGGAAATAAAGAGCATAAAACAACAGAAAAAAACTAATAATACATTTTTGGTAAGGTGTGGGTATCAAAAACAGATTAAAACACAAAGTGACCCATTGAATTTTTGTTTTTTTAAATAGTACAGCATTTCTTACATCAGTGGGGTGCAGGGCTTATTAGACTAAGATGATACACAAAGGGAATTCCAGACCCGTCCTTCTTGCATGGGGGATGTGAACTGATTATTAATGAGACTGATTTGGTGTTCACAGCCTTTTTTGGAAAATACAATGTGCTATTGCAATTAACAATACAGCTTTTATTGTTTGTTATTATTAGCAAAAGTTTGTACTACTCTATTGCACAGACACAAATCACCTTCATACACAGTCTTATAGGTTAAGCAGCAGCACACATGTGAAGACGGTGGTGGTAGCCTATATAAGTGCCTACTAAAAACAGAAAGGCCATCAGCTGGAATTATTCAACATCCTTCACACGAATGCATCCTCATGACAGAAACTCTTCTTTATTTTTGCGAATCTTTTTCACCTTATTAATATTTAATCTTGAGCTCAACCACTGTTCTTGGTTTAAAACTACGCATTCTGCCGGTTTGCAAGCATATAGGGGCTGTTATATATAGTAACTGGTATAAGCTCTGCCTCGCGCTGCTGTTCTTCATTCATTAAAATGGCTTCTTTGCAGAGCGAGCAAACAGATGGGTTGACCGTGCAACAAAGCAATACACACCCCCTCGGGTTTAAAAGACGATTCTAGCGACCCAAGGGCTCTAATTAAAAGAAAAACATATTTATCAACTAAAATACATGTTGTACTTTTAGTTTAAAATGACTGTAAAATGCTTTCAGATCATATTTTGGCGTGTTTAACTGTTTTTCTAAGTTGAGCCCTAGCTGTCGCTTGGCGCAGTGCTGCCTTAACAAAGACTACAGCCAGCCATTGCCTATGCGAGTATATCCAGCGCAACTGTCAAGCTGGAAAAGATGAAAAATCATTGTGCACTTTCTTTATTTTAATCTAAAGACTTAGAGATAGACAATCCAGAGCGAAAACGAAAGCAACGGGCAGTTTTGCATGTAAAATGTATGTTTTCTGTCTGAAATTATCCCGTCCTTGCTACGTGAAGGAATAGCTGCTCGTCAATGGTCTCAATCGCCAGCCATTTTAATACACTGCAAGCGCGCTTGTTTAAGTTGGAATAGGAAAAATGCGATAACATGTTTCGAAAGCGTTTACACATCCATATTTCACATAATAAGATAGAGAGCAAACAATAATTGTATAAGCGAATGATCTTGGAGACAAAAAAATCATTTTCGTGAAGATGTAATAGAAATCGGTCTGTATAGAAGAAGACTGGGTGGTTCATAGACAGGACATAGCGAGCCATATTCAGCAGCGATGCGCGTGAAGAATACAGTCAGGGAAAATAATCAGTTTAATAACTTTTAATCTTGCAGTTAAAGGAAAGGGAAACATGGTAGGTGCTGATAACAGCAAATCAGAAAATTGCGTTTGACCTCTATAAAAATAGTTTGATTTTGTTCACATTTCTGTGATTTATTAGAAATAGGCAATATATCTCAAGAAAGACAAAACGCAAAGAATATACACAACTCCTTGACCTTCACACATGAACGAATTAAAAAAGAAACACATTTATTCTGTTTTTGGGGAATAAATGTTAGTTTCACATTTAATAAAAAAAAACATGTAAATGTGTGTAAAATGAAATATTTTAGCTAAAAATGAATGGAATGTGTTGTGTTAAATATAAGACGGTTTTCCATACCTGTGTTGTTGAGTTGATTGAAATCTCGCCACTGTCTTCCCTTCTCTCTCCGCTTTAAACCCCACGCGCTCAGCCTCGCGCTAGCTCAACACGAGACCGGCCTGATTGGCTAGGCAGTCTCGCCGATTCAAAACAACCTCCATTCCTCGCCATTGGGCAGCGCTACATGCACATCTAGCGACGCTTCTTCCAGATTGGTCCTGGCGTGAGTTTTCGTATGCCCAGCCTCTTTACTTTTGAGGATGCTTAGAGAACTTTCACAGAAAAATTCTTCAGGGCTTCAGTTTTGGACCTTTTCATGTTAAGTTTAGCGCCAAAATGTACCACACTTTGTCAGCATGGATTTTTAGAGGATGCTTGGCAAACCTGCAAAGGGATAAACACCAAGTTGCCATTCTTGTACATTCTTTAGATGTTGTATTTTTTAGTTCTTCTTTGCTTTAACATCTATCATAGTAATGATATCCACCAAAATACAAAGATGGATTATAGGAGGCCTACTGCAAGATCAAAAGACTGGCAAAGACTTTGTCACAATAATGTAAAAAAAAAAAAAAAAAAAACAACAACAAAAAACACACACACAGTAAAGTACTTCATAATTATATCATTAATCATAATTGAGAGAAAAAAAAGACAAAAAATGCAAAAACACATAAATGCACTGCAACTGGTACACAGTATCGAGGCTGATATAATCGTGTACAACACTATTAGGTGCTATGAAGGTCTAACACATATTTCTTGTGTCTCTGTTTATTTCACACATTCACGCATTGTTCCGTTTTACAGATGTCGGGACACTTAGCTGAAGGCCCCTGACAGATGGTATAGATAACAATGGTTTAATGTTTTGTATGCATTAAACTGTATGCTGTGAGACGTTTCCAGTGAGGTGCTTGAAATCATATTTACCACCACATAAAACAGACTGCAACGGCAAAGCTTACTGCAAGGGAGAAGCTTGTGCTGGTATGATATACCATGCAAGGTCCATATGTACTTTCTTTGCTTTGATATTTTATAGGATGTAGCAGATAGTAAAAGTCCAATTTTGTTTTAAATTATACTATTATTATGATAGATGTCTTCAGTGTTGACCAGCAAAATGTGGTGTTCCATTCAAATCGTGACACACACACACACACACACACACACAAAAAAAATCTTTTGACTTGTTTCATATGCCTTTGTAATGTAATTTTCTTAATGTTTTACACTGTCATATGCAGGGATGGGTAGTATTTCAGATGCATGTATTTAAAATACAAAATACTATTTTTGTATTTTACTAATTTGTACATTCATAATGTGAGCTGCAGCTTTGGGTGCATTGGGTGAACAGTTTTTCTGGAATAAGATAAAGTGCGGATGTCATGATCAGATGTATACACAAGGTCAGAAATGTTGGTACCCATGGTAAATATGATCAAAGAAGGTTGTAAAAATAAATCTGCATTGTTAATCATTTAGATCTTTTACTTAAAAAAATTCACATAAATCTAACCTTTCATTGGAGAATAAGAATTTAAAATGTGGGGAAATATCATTATGACAAATGTTTTTCTCTAATACACATTGGACACAATTAATGGTACCCTTTTATTCAATGCTTTTTGAAACCTCCATTTGGCATTATAACAGCTCAGAGTTTTCTCCTATAATGCCTGATGAGGTTAGAGAACACCTGACAAGAGATCAGAGACCATTCCTTCATCCAGAATCTCTCTAGACCCTTTAGATTCCCAGCTCCATGATGGTGCTTCTCTTCAGTTCACCACACTCGTTTTCTACAGGGTTCAGGTCAGGGAACTGGAATGGCCATAGCAGAAGCTTGGTTTTGAGCTCAGTGGCCCATTTTTGTGTTGTTTTTAAGGTTTGTTTTTGGATTATTGTCCGGTTCTAAGATCCAAACATGGCCCATTATAAGATTTCTAACAGAGTCAGTCACTTTCTGATTTTTTAACTGATGGTATTTGATAGAATCCATGATGCCATGTATCTAAAAAAGATGTCCAGGACCTCCAGCAGAAATATAGGCCCACAACATTAAAAATACAGCAGTATATTTCATTGTACACATGGGGTACTTTTTATCCCTGCGTGCACCAAATCCATCTTGAGTGTTTGCTGCTAAAAAGCTAATTTTTTAGCTACATCTGACCATAGAAGCCAGTCCCATTTGAAGTTCCAGTCATGTCTGACAACAGAATATGCTGAAGTTTGTTTTGGATGAGAGCAATTTCTTTTCTTGATTTTTTTTCTTGAAACCCTCCCAAACAACATGTGGTGTAGGTGCTGTTTGATTTTTTTAGGTTTTCTGAGACTGAAATCGAGCAACCCTCCCCTCCCTACCCATTATAAGCATGAGCATATTACAGTGCACCTTCTGGTTGTCGGCTTCTTTGTTTCAGATCACTAGGGCTTTCAAGTCCCGGTTGGCATTGACCTCACTGCTGAGAGACACTCATCCTCAAAACCAAGCTACAGAATAGACGTCCCACTGCCACATCTACACAATTACCACTGTTCGCTTTTAAAGGCATTATTAAGTGTCTTAATTGTCATGTATTTCCAAGCTGATGGTTCCGGGGGGTTAATGCTTAAGCTCTTGTATGTTCAATTAATTTGGGAGCAAGAACCCCCATAAGGAACCATACCGCCAAAGATAAATTGTGTTCAATAAACTCAAGTAACTTGCCAAAGTGGCTATTTTCTGCAGTTCTCCAGCTGTGGTCCTTGTAGAGTCTTTGGTCACTCAAACTCTCCTCCTCACCATGCATTTGGACGATATGGACACATGTCCTCTTCCAGGCAGATTTGTAACATTTTCTGTTGATTGGAATAAATCAATAAATAAATTCTTAATTATTGCTCTGATGGTGGAAATGGGAATCTTCACTGCTCTAGCTCTTTTCTTAAAGTCACTCTCTAATTTGTGAAGCTCAATTATCTTTTGCTGCACATCAGAAATATATTCTTTGGGTTTTTCTCATTGTGATGGATGATCAAGGGAATTTGGCCGTTGTTTTCCCTCCTATTTATATTCCTGTGAAACAGGAAGCCATGGCTGGATAATTAAAAATTCAAAATAAAAATGTTAATACAAAAAATATAAATATTAATCATTTCTAGCTTCACAGATATTTTACTCTTATCTGTGAATTTCTAGGGGTTCCAATAATTGTGTCCAGCGTGTATTTGAGAAAAAACATTTATTTCATAATGAGATTTCCCACCATTTTCAATTGTTTATTTCAATGAAAGATTAGATATTTGTGATTTTTTTAAAAAACAATTTAAAGGATTAATAATGCAGGTTTATTTTCACAACCTTCTTTGTTCATATTTACCAAGGGTACCAACAATTCTGACAACGTGTGTACTTGTTGATTAAAGTTAAAATAATAGTGCATCATTCAGATTTGCCTTCATTTAACATGAAAGAATAAAAGAGCAACGACAAGGGGAAAAAAGGCGTTAGTCAATCAGTTTTGATAGTAAATCAGTTGTTTTTATTGGAATTATTGGAATGTTGGAGTGGAAAAAGAAGCATGGACAAATAGAATGTGATGTGCTTGTTGCAATTGCACTTCTTATAAGTGCAGTATTCCGCGAAAAGAAATTCAAATACACACTTGCATGTTGGCAGGCAGTTTTTTGTGTGTGTGCTCCAAGACGGAGTGGAACGCTGACATTTGTTAATGTGCCATTGTAGACTAAGACTTCTGGTTCATTAGCCATTGTAGGAAAATAACAAGAACAATAACAACATGCAATAGATGTTAAAACTGTTTGAACTACAAACCAGGGTGTTCATAATTAAGGTAATATACAGTAGTCAACATTTAAAGTGGATCAAAAAAAGTTCAGCAAAGTTGTCCTAAGACAAGAACGCATTTTGGTTTTAGGTTTTAGGACAACTTTGATGAAAGGTTTTGATCCACTTCAAATGTTGATATTAAAATTATTTGGTAAGACACACCATATGCAGTCTGCATATTCTTCAAACCATCAGAAAGCAGTGGTGAGAAGAATAGATTGCAGAGTAGTTTGTCAAACAATCGTTTTGTGAGAAGTTTGTGAATAAACGGATTTCTTCCCATATATACTAATTAGGTTGTGGGTCATTTTAGATGTGAAAATGTTTTTGAGAACTTCTTAAACCTACACAAATGAATCAAAGAATCATGTAAAACCCAGTAAACTTGAGAATATGCCTTGTGACATTAGAACAAAACATGAATATGATAACACACATATAACAGTAAACGGAACAATACTCTCTTATATATGTTTTTTTTAAATTCATTAAACATTTTCTTTTTTAATGTTTGTATTAAACATGGACATTTTTATTCATTACTTGAAGGCTCATTTTGTAAATAAGCATTTTAAAGTTTAGACAAGTGCAAACTGTTTATGACAAATTTGTTACATTTACAAAATAAGGTGATTGTGTTCACCCATCTATGCAAATGTTTGTTTACAAAAGAATTAGGTTAATCACTGTCTGTCGCCATCAGTTTAATGTAGCGGTTGTGTGCATTTGTCAAGACACTGATGAATGGTACACTACAAAAAATCTTAAAAAACAAAACTAAAACATTTGAGCAAATATTGTTGAATGCTATAGAAATTAATTCTATTTTTTATAAAAAAAAAATTATATAC
Organism: Cyprinus carpio; assembly: GCF_018340385.1. Taxonomy (NCBI): domain Eukaryota; kingdom Metazoa; phylum Chordata; class Actinopteri; order Cypriniformes; family Cyprinidae; genus Cyprinus; species Cyprinus carpio. Next base: position 15,094,353 of record NC_056603.1, on the reverse strand, counting down.
AACAAAAACTTATGAAAAAACATAAATATAAAAAATAAATATAAAAAGTAGTTTTTGTATTTCCTACAGGGGAGGGGAAGGGAAGTGGTATGTAAAATGAAAACAAAAGTTTCTAAGCGGTTGAAATATTTTTTGTTTTTTTGTTTTTTTTTTGTATTCAGAATAGGTCCAGACAGATTTCAGCTTATACGGTTACCTGCACTGGATGGCCAATTTCACATGTATTTTGGGTGATGGTCATTCTATATTTCTGACACTGTTAGAAAATGATCATATACTATCTTTGGTTGCAGGACCATTACAGTGTCTCTCACAGTATGACATATAGGACCACCGTTTAGGAGCCATGAGAAAAGACATTACCAAAATTGTTTCACTATGGTCATCTTTCATCTGGGACAGGTCAAAATCATATGCAATGTATACTTGGCATTACAAACAAAGCAAAACTTGCAGATGAATAACAGCAAATATGCTTCCTGTTTTGTAAGAATTGGTGTGCCACTATATGCTGAAGGTGCCACATCAAAGTGAAAGTTGCGTGACTTCGGTGTCACCATTACTAAGCTTCTGACAGTTCTATTTTTTTCTCCTCTATGCCCTGCCTTTCTGAAACGCGTCGTTTTTTACAAAGTTTATCGGTCTGAAAAGCAAGGTGTGCTCTGATTGTCCAGATATCCAGTTCATTGTGATTGGCCGAATGCCTCAAGCATGTGACGGAAATGTTACGCCCCTTGCCATACTGTGATGCGTGTCCTGGTCAGAAAACAATAAAACCCATTACAAACGAGCCATTTGTTGCATCCAGTGGGGACATAATTACGGATTATAATGACTTATACTGTCTTTTTACACATTGCATAAAACCATGTCTGCATTTGTGATCGGAGAAATGACAAACAACAAGGGTTACTGTACACTGCTCAAAACTCGCATTTGAATCATCAGTGGCAAATCCTTTACATATGTAAACATACTTACAGACTGTGAGTCAGAACAGCCGGCATTGTAGTCTACTCTCCCAGAACAGGAAACAGTCCTCCATAAAATGTGCTGCACACATCTGAATGTTTGGTTTGAACTGTTCTGGAACAGTGTTGTAAATACAACTTAACCACTGATTTCTAGTTGTGTCTTCTTTTGGAAGGCCAAACAAAGTATTTTCGCTTTCACAACGAAACAGCGTCTCTACAACATAGCGCCGGCAGCGACAGCTTGAATCAAAGTTACACCTTCTTTCTTTGCGTGAACATTTGGGCAGCGTTATGAAAATCTTCCCACACAGTGATGTAGACATGGGGGCGTGTTTAAACGAGGCGTTTAGGTGTTCGTGGATGAGTCTAAACTTGTATTAAGAATATCCTTTGGGTTTGAGACTTTAGTCTTTGCAACTTTAGGGATCATATCTATGGATCGAAAACTTGAAATAGCATCATATTACCCCTTTAAAAAAATTGCCCTTAAGGACTGAATTATTACGGTCAAGGTGATGACATTCAATGTCCCCGACAACCTCTGTAAAGTGACATGTAACCAAGGTGAATTAGTGCTCTGCATTTATCCCATCCAAAGTGCACACACACAGCCTTTTTTTTTTTTTTTGCTGCGGCGCCCGGGTAGCAGTCGGGGGTTCAGTGCCTTGCTCAAGGGCACCTCAGTCGTAGTATTGAAGGTGGGAGAGAGCACTGTACATTCACTCCCCCCACCACGACAATCCCTGCCGGTACGAGACTCTAACCCACACAGTGAGAAGTAGTCTCATTGACCACTTGTTAGCAAAAAGCTCTTTTTTTTTTATTTTTAAGTTTTTTTTTTTTTTTTTTAAAAAAGCCTACCTGCCTCTGTCCTACAACAGTTTTCCAGCATTTGGATTTGCTCCTTTGGCCATTATATCACAGATGCAACTTTTTCTGTAAAACGACGAGACCTACTGGGAATTTTTCGGATCCTCCGTCACAATATTCCTGTGTTCAGACGATCTAAAATGAAATGAATAATTTACATACCTCCCATTAAAACAGATGGTAGCATAATTCGATAGTGAAAAGTGCTACCTATCAGATTTTGCTTCCAGCGTGATATTAATAAGGTGTGAAGCTTTATTAACGTGTACACTTACCCCAACATAGAAATAGAGCATTATTTGTCAGAACTCCTTCTCTGCCAGTCACTGCCGCCGAGCACCAGGCTTCATTGCAGCCGCCGTTCTGCTCTACCAGCCACACGCTTGATATCCTCCGATCAGAAAGTGGACAATATTATTATTTTAACAAGTGCATCCAACAACCTAATTCGCATGTGATGCGCTTACTGCTAGGCACCTCTCAGTCTCTACCAGCTGATGTGCCGCTTGGTTGGCTAGTTGTTTCAATACCTTCTTTTGTGTGGTAAAGAGGAAAGCATGTCTCTTCATCATTTTACCACTTTTTAAAAGTTGCTAGTGCTTTAAAAAAGTTGCTAGGGTAGTCTGACAAGTTGTTAAATCTAGCAACAAAATTGCTAGGTTAGCAACACTGCAGACTACTCAGGTTTTTCAGCATTTACCGCCCCACCGAATGTCACAAGCCCCCATGGCCTACAGCTACAGCAGCTGAAACAAGCGCAAAGCTGCTTCCGCTTGCATCACAGGCCCTCACATGTCAGACTTTCCTCCTGCTACTTCTAACCCCTCTTCCTATTCAGTGGTCTCCAGCTCCTGTAGCAGATGCTAGCGTGTGGCTGCCTCCGCTAGCTGTGCAGGCTACACAGGCTCTTCAAGATGTCACAAACCCCACTCCCTTCCCTTGGCCTACAGCAGCTGAAGGAAGCATGAGGCTATCTCCGCTTGCAACTCAGGCCCACACATCTCAGGCTTTTCCTCCTGTTACTAATAACCCCCTTTTTCTTTTCAGTGGCCTCCAGCTCCCAAAGCAGACACTAGCCCAGAGGCCGATTTAAGCGTGAGGCTGACAATTGCGGCCAATGCTCCTCTCCCTCACAGCTCTCTACTTCATTCAAAATAATGTTGTCTTTTTCCAGATCAATTTCCGGCTCCCTGGAGCGTCAAGACGCAGCAGGCCGTCAGCAAGCCTAGGCCACGCCCCAGACTCGGCTGCTCCTCACACTGCACTGCCTCCCTCCTCTTCTCAACCAATCACTGCGGCACCTTCAGCTAGACGTCTAATCTAGATTTCAGCATGTGATCAATTTATTATTATTGCTAATCACATCACTGGATCCAAAAATCTAATTGCTGATTCTCTCTCTCGTTTTATGTTTCAGAAATTCAAAGCACTCCGGAGGCAGACACAGCGCTAACCCAAGTACCTCACCATTTGCAACTCATATTCCCAAACTCATACCTTAAAACCTCTTCTTGACACGTCACTTGATTCTATCCTCCAAGCAGTCTCACCCAGAACTATCCATTCATATCTAACAGCGTGGAGATGTTTTAAAGCATTTCACCTATAACCTGCCATTCCCCGATTTTATGTAATTTATTTCCTACCTCGATTCCGTTATGGACCTCCAAGCCGACCTATTAAAGGTTACTTAAGTGGCATTAAATTTTTTCACAAACTAATCTATGGCTTCCCCTCCCCTGAAATAAATAATTCCCAGACTTCTCTTCTTATCCGAGGAATTCATTGCTCTCAACCATCAAGCCTGGATTCCAGACAACTTATAACTCTGGACATCCTTACAAAATGTGTCCAAAATCTCAGCACAGGGTACCATCCATACCCATACCATCAATACCGCTCGCACCCTTAACGCCATGTTTTTATTGGATCTCTTCAGTTTTCTGAGATGCTCAAGAATTGCAATAACCTCTAAATTCAACCCCAAACTCCATCCGACCATCTCCGATTTATCCATACTCGATAGCGAAACTATCACTTATTTTATTAAACAAAGCAAATCATACCAAGAAAGAAAAGGCCACAACATATACATTTTTAACCTCCCATCTCCAATTCAACCTTATCAGACTCTCTTTTCTTATTTCCAACTCAAAAACGTTCAAGCTAAATTCACACTAGACCTTCTTTTCGTCGATGAATTTAACCACCCTGTTACACGTTTTTGGTTCCAAAACACTTAAAACTAATTGTGACAAGTGGGGTAGGGCCGAGAGCCATGGGAACGGGTCGATGCCGGTGGAGTAATTGGAAATGAGAGACACCTGCACCACTCACAGGTCTCGAGTCCCACAGAGGAGCTCCAGAAGGATAAAAAGAGGAGTTACGACAGTGAAGGACGAGAGAGGACCAGGCCTGGATTTTATTTTGTGTTTTGGTTCTGTTTGTGCGTGGCAGTCATCCGTGAGGGGCAGTCATGCTATTTTGTGTTTATTTTATTATTAAAGTTTTTATTTAAATGTTTGCCAGTTCTCGCCTCCTTCTTCCTGATTTACAAACGATTGTTATATTGGTGCTGAAACCTGGGAGGAAGGAGGGACATGCTGCCGAAGATCCCTCACCGCTGTGGTGAATCCGCGGTGCCATCGAGCATGGTGGAGCAGTCTGCCACTGTGGACACTCGAGGCCAGACGAGCTCGCTGCCGGCTGCCTGGGATGTGGAGGGAGGGGGAATCTCATGGCTTATTCAGTATCGGACAGGGCTCTCCCCTCCGGTGGAGCAAGGTCGAGTCTCCATTTGGTCGCAGTGTGAGCCCTTTGTTTGTCATTTCGAGTTGCGCTGCGTACTCAGTGGCGGACAGGGCTCTCACTCCAGGTGCAGCAGAGTCGTGGATGCTGTGGGAGCCATCCATCCGAGGCATCAAACCTCACCTCATATTCATCCGCAAGGGGGACTCTGCACCAGCTTCCTTCAGACGCAGTGAGAGTCCCTCCATCAGCCGTATCTCCTTGCTTATTCAGCATTGGATGGGGCTCCCCTTCTGGTGCAGCAGATCCACGGCTCCCTTTGGTCACAGGGTTAACCCTTCGTCTGTCATTTGAGTTACGCTGTGCACTCAGCAGTAGACGGGGATCCCCCTCTCGGTACAGCAGAGCTGCTGGCTCCCTTCTGTTGCGTCGGAGCCCTCCATCCGAGGCATCAAACTGCACCTCATATTCATCCGCAAGGGGGACTCTCCCTTCCGGTGCAGCAGAGCCGCAGCTTCCTTCAGACGCAATGAGAGTCCCTCCATCAGTCGTGTCTCCTTGTTTATTCAGCATCAAACGGGACTCCCACTCCCGGTGCAGCAGAGTCGGGGCCCCCTTCAGACACTGTGGGAGCCCTCCATCCGAGGCATCATACTTGGCCTCATATTCAGCCGCAAGGGGGACTCTTCCTTCTGGTGCAGCAGAGCCGCAGCTCCCTTCAGATGCAGCAAGAATCCCTCCATCAGTCGCATATCCTTGCTTATCCAGCGTCTGATGGGGCTTTCCCTTCCGGTGCAGCAGATCCGGGGCTCCCTTCAGTCGCAGGGTGAACCCCCCATCTGTCGATTGAGTTACGCTGCATACTCCCTCCCATTTCAAACAGTGCCACGAATCTCCTTGCCTATTAAGCATTGGACGGGGTTCTCCCTTCCGGTGCGGCAGAGCCTCAGCTCCCTCCGGTCTCAGTGTGAGCCCTCTGTCTATAATTTGAGTTATGCTGCGTACCCGACGGCAGACGGGGCTCTCCCTCCCAGTGCAGCAGAGCTGCAGGCTCCCATTAGTCACAGTGAGTGCCTTCCATCTGATGCGTCAAACTGGGCCTCGTATTCAGCTGCAAGAGGGACTCTCCTTTCCGTGGCAGCAGGGTCATAGCTCCCTTCAGACGCAGCAAGAGTCCCTCATTTGATATCCGCCATCATGCTCCTCCTCTAGCGGCATGTAGGGCTTGCCAGTCCGACACTGCAAGTCGCAGCTACCGTCGAGCATTGCATGGGCTCTCCAGGTCGCCTTGCCCCCTTTTCTTCACAAATTTTAACCCATATCTCTTCACAGCACGCATATTTTGGGGGGTAACTAAAAAATTTTTGCTCTCCTGGCTGCTGTCCCATACCTTTGAGCTTCTTTTGGGGAGTTCTCTGCTATCAGATTAGATGTAAGGGTAAACTCATGAAATGATGTTTTGCTAACAAGGTTCGGGAGGAGCACGATCAGATAATCAATCAATTTGGCACAGGTGTAACTCGTTTAACTAACCATCCTAACTAGCACAATATATATATACATATGAAGCCTACCTGCCTCTGTCCTACAACAGTTTTCCGGCATCCCTCCTCCACCCCAACTCCTCACTCCTAATCTATTTTCATCCCATATTAGGGATGGGGGAGTTCTCTGGGTTCAGGCTATATTCTGGGCTTGGAGCCCTCCCCCAGGACAGCATGCCAAAATATGCTTACTATTTGCTATCAGGTTAGATGTAAAGGTGAATTCGTGAAACATGAAAATATATTGAGATTCTGTTAACCACAAACCTAATTTTAGACATTTAATCAAAAGCCTGTTTAAAAAAAACACTGACATCAAGGCAAACTGTAACTGGAAGTGCTAAAAAGCTAACTTGAATAAAACAAGAACACATTGAAAAAGGGTACTTACTGTATATTGTCTCATATGTGATCCTGGACCACAAAACCAGTCATATGGGTCTTTTTTTTTTTTTATTAAGATTTAAACATAATAAATGGGCTTTCCATAAATAACCTTAAACTATACATAAATAAGCTTTCCATGGATGTATGTGCAATGGTTTTGAACTCTTTTTGTTGTTTTTCACTGTTCTAGTCATCAGGGGGGTATTCCAGAAAGCAGGTTAAGTGACATACCCGGGTATGTTTAAGAGTAAGTAAGTGGATAACCTCAACTTTCGGTTCCAAAAATGGAGGTAACTTTCAGGGTATGTTAGTAGTCATAGCAACTCACTCTCTGAACTTAACCTGCTCCGGAGCAGGTTATGTTCCAGGGTTTAGTTCACTTCAGCGAGCCTTCAGTGGGCGTGACAGATAGCGCACAGCATTATATAATATTACAATATGTAATATAGCTTATTATATATATATATATATTTTTTTGATATGTTAATGATGAAGCACTAATATAAGTAATAAATAATGTAACATTATTCTAATATGATTATTTCTTTTATTGCCATATATAAGAGTTATCTGTATAAATTATAAAACATTATGACAAGGTAATGTTTAACTTATAAATATTTATTTATTTTATTTATTACATGTTATATTATCTCACACATGGATTTTCTATAATGTCTAAATTCTAAATCAAAATACATATCTGATATGACTTAATATATAATTAGCATAAAACAAAAAATATAATTCACATTCTCAAGGATTAAAGATTACATGGAAAAAAAAATCACGGTCATCAATTAGGTGGCGATATGCACTAACCATGTAAACAACTAATGAACAAAAGAAGAAGAAAGAAACAGCTTGGCGCGCTTTTTCTTAGCGTCCGTTTCCATAGTGACTCGTCGATTCGTCGCTCTGTTGAGAATGTTTTGAGTCTTAACCAGGAACATACTCTGAGTTGAATGAACTTACTCCCGGACGCATTTTTGGAACCACATACCTCGAGTAAGCAAGGTTTGGGGTTAATCAACCGAGAGTTCAGGGTTTAGTTCACGGTAAGTTAACCCTGCTTTCTGGAATACACCCCTGGTCTGTTTAGTTCATCTGTGTCAATATTTGGTTACGTTCCTGTTCTCATTATTAGTAAATCACCTTTATTGTGCTCACCTGTCTGCCCCTCGTTATAGGTTATATATAAGTTCCGGTCTCTTGTGTTCTAGTTTATCGGTTGTTGTGAATGTTACCCTGTGCGTGTGTTCCTACCCTGTTTAGATGTTACCTTTTGTGGATTAATTAAAGTGTTATTGTATTCTTCGTCGTCCTGCCTGACTTCTAGCACACCATACCGTGACAGAAAAACCAATCTCAAATCAGCACTTACCTTTTCTTTTCTTGTCTAGCATATTCTTAAAAAAAAAAAAAAAAAAAAAAAAAACTCTGGCTACATGATCTGTACTAGACTAACTGAGACTTATCATGGCACTTGTATACTGTTGTTGTTGTTCTCTTTTTGGTCTGATTGCTTGGTCTGTATGTTTCATCGACTTACAGTAAAGCACAGATATACTGTAAAGCAAGTGTCCATACTGCAGTATCAAAATATACTTGCTATAATCTTAGGTTTCAGAAGAAAACATCAAAACTCAACAGTACATGCATATACACTAGTTGTTTATGCCTTCTTTTATAAAAGTGGATAATAAAAAAGCACTTAGAAAAACAGTTGACCAACTAAAAGAGTCAAACTCGCAAATTACTATATTTGCCAGTTAGTGACTGACAGTTATGAATGCTGCTAATATGACAACAGTGGTGTGCACAGGCCTTCCCAGGGTCAGGGTTGTGTTTTGGGGGTTTCTAGGGGTTTCCAGTCTGTTTTAAAGGTCCTCATGCTTGTAGGTTTTTAACTGTCCTTTATTTGCCCAAGTAGCCTACCAGTGGTTTTGGACTTTATACATGTTTATTTTATTAACTGCCGGGACTTCACAGCAGCTGTTGGATTTTTTTGTTGTTGTCCAAAAGTGCAATTAATTAATTAATTACTTAATTAATGCACAAACCTTTTAATTAGCGAATAATTACTGAGTGCACATAAACTGACATAGGCCATAAAACAGAGATCCAAGTGTTAACCCAACACATAAATTATTAACTGAAGTCAATTGTGCAAGTCACTTAATTATTCAGAGACGCACAATTAGCCTAATTCAGTCATTCCAAGTGAATCGCCAAATGCACGAGAGAGGTCATCTTATCTCCTCGAGCAACAACACGTTCTTATCGCGCCTATTCTACATTCAGCTGATCACAAAGTTCACTAGTATGTTAACATAGCTATAATTTATTTGTAACTAAAGCAATAATAATAGGTAGATTCGTCTGTTTGTAAAAACAGTGCGCTCTGAGTAAAAAGCAGAGCCGAGCTTAAGGAACCGCCCTAAAGCCGGTGTGGAAGCGTGGTCTAACACGCGGCTGTGAATCTCATGCTCACTCATTCGCACTGCAGACTCTCGCGCAGGCTTTTCTGATCTAAGTGAGGAGCTACGACTCTTTAAAATTACATTACCCTTAGGCCCAAAGGGCAAAGAGTCATATATACATCATCTACTGCCAATATTTAATATCGCTGTAATCCTGGTGCCATTTCAGACTTTCAGCATGGGGGAAAAGCTCTCGACATGGACGCTTCTAGCGGTCTTTTCTCTGTTGGTAGTGAAAGGTAAGCGCTGCGCCCCTCTTTGTTGAACCCGGTGCCATGCCTACTTCATCATTTTTGTCGGCACCGTAGGCAAGCATCGATTTAAAGCATTTAGACGTTGACTTTAATGTAGCCTCCATTTTTATGGAGAACACGGGGTGCAGGAATCACATAAATAACCGTGTTTGAGTTGTGTTTTAACATCTGTCTGGGTCTGGATCATCTGTCTGGGTCGAGCCATTGCTACGGCGCTGTGCATGACATGCCGAGGCTCAACAAATGATGTTCATCTAAATACGATGAATTCAATTGAATTAAACATTTTAAATCTGTCCGTTACGCATATTAATGAGGATGAGAAGAATGTTACTGTTCATGACTACTGAATATTAAAAGGGCAATCTCTAATATTAATCTGTTATTTTGTTTCCCCTTGCGCAAACATGTATTTAGGACCATTTAAGATATTGCTATGATTAAATTTGGTCCTTTTTTGAACAGTGTGCACCACATATATTTGTATTTTGATGATGTTTCGCTTATTTCATCGTCAAGTATTTTAAATTCAAATGATATTAATATTATGCCAACTTAACAGAAAATTAAATGCTTAATTTACGTTATCTAACGGCATTAATCCTGTTTTATATCTGGGCTTGAAAGAAAATCAAAATACTGTTCAATACGGCTTGAAATGATTTTTTCCACATAGTCTCCTCATCCTAACACGGCACAGTGCAATGCACTTCGTTGGGAGGCTTGGAGTCAGAGCGCATGCGCACACGAGGCCACAATGCACCCAGGTACAGCACAGGAGTTTGGAATTTTTTGGAGACTGCGGAAGATAGGAAGATACCATCATTTTATCACAGGGGGTTACCGTTCCTCCTCTGTTGGTGTGAGGCACACACGAGTTAAATGTCAATGATTCCATGCTTGGATGAGCAAAATCATTTAAGCGTATGAAAAACAATGACATTATTTTCTAAAAAAAAAAACAAAGACTACTTTAAATACTGTTCGAAGCACAGATGGTATATTGTATAAAAAATCCCCTTACCTAACCTACTATTGAAATGAATGAGGCAAGCCAGCTGCAGTTCTGGCAGAGGTAAACTGCTCCTCCCCTTTTCCTGTCAGTCACACCCTGGTGTTGTATATGTAATTAGATACAGGTTTACACTCCCTTACTTATTGTGTATTTATGAACATATAGTTTTACCACTTTTTTAGGTGTTAGGTTCATGTTTTGAAATGTTTTCATTATAATTCCAGTATATTTGTCAGTAATTTATCAATATCTGAGAATAACCAATGAAAGTTAAAACATTAACTAATGTACTGTATTTAAGCCCATAGGTATCTATTGTGAATGGGAAAACAATCAGATTAACTGCTGTCACATGATGTATTGATCACATAACCGCGTGCCAATGCTGAGCTGGCTTTGCCAGCGCTGCACGACTAGCTGTTGCTTTTAACTTTTAGCTAAACATAGTTAAGAGGAATTTAGAAAAAGACAGTGAGATTTACAGATTAAAAGAGAAATAAAGAAATAGCTATAGAAGTTTAAGACTGACCCCAGTGGAGTGTTGCACCACATTATTTGTGACCCAGTGCTAAAAATATATGGCAGACATTCATTGCATAAGACACGGAGAGTTGAGTCTGGCTTATTACAGAAGAAACCATTTAGAAATGTACTACCAAAATGACACATGGGGAAAGAATCTTTGCAGAAACATCTTTGTTGTGTAGTACATGAGCACAAAAGATTCTCTGTCCCTTTGTGCTTGAAGAATGCTCTTGTAAGCTGTCATTTTCTTGTCTTTGTTAAAATCCAGGAATGCAGCGGTGTGGAATTTGAATTATAAAGAGTCTTTAGTAAAGCTGGGCATCTGATCCAGTCTTAGCATTAGCTTCCATCCATCATCTGAGATTTTTATTATGGTAACCTTACCACATGCTGCCAGTATTGCAGTCAAATAAGAATATTACAAGCCTTGGATGATCTGCGTAAACAAAATCATGCATTTACATTTTTGCATTTAGCAGACGCTTTTAACCAAAGCAACTTACAGTGCATTTAGGCTAATATTTTTTACCTAACATGTGTTCCCTGGGAATCAAACCCACAACCTTTTGCGCTGCTAACGCAATGCTCTACCACTGAGCCACAAGAACACATGTAATATGTAAGCAATAAGGTACGAGACCCATCACACACACATCAACACTTTATTTGGTAGCAGAAATGGAGTGGCCTCAAAATTAAAGGTGAATGACCTAACAACACCAGCAGGGGTCTATTACAGTTTATTACATAATAAACAGTTAATTTAGCTGAAATACATAATACATAGGACGGTTCTATATTGATTGTTTATGTTGCTAAGGGTGTTGCACAGTGGTACACAGAACTGCTGAGTGAAGCGGTCACAGCTGGGATTTATAGTGAAAATAACACAGCTGTTGACCAATCAGAATCAAGGACTGAAACCAACCGTTTTATAGTTATTTTTATGTACATATGTAGTGTGTGTTCAGGTATGATTTACATAAATACGAATTACATGCTCATTCATGATTTGAATGCTTATTTAGTTAGAACTGCACAAATATTTTGTGAATGTTTCTTATTTCGTGTGTTTTGAAGGAATAAGTCAGGAGCTGGACTTGGCAGATGCGATTGACAAAGATGAACTAAGTAAGTATGACAATAATAATGATGACAGCAGTATAGGGATTTGTAACACTGTACAAAAAAAAAATCTTTCTTTCTTTTTACAGAAAAAGCTGTGGTTGGCAGAATAATTCTGTGAAAATAAAGCGAAATGTAAACATTTACAAAACAACAAAAGTTTAGTTAAAAACTGTAACTTACAAAACAAAATTAATGTTCAAAATGTTCACTCTAAACTATAAGATTACTTGTTCTTTTTCACTTCCACTGTACATTTAACAGTATTTTACTGTAAAATTACATAAATTGTAAGGTTAGATCTAGTACACGAGATCGAGTTAACTTACCAGTAACCAATTAACAAGTTTTTGCTGTAGCAATTTTAGTCTGCTACACTGTATACAATATTTTTAGTGTAGTGTCAGACGGATTTTATTTTGTTTATTAAATAAACGTTTTTTTTTTAATTCTCCAGCTGAACCACCACCTAAAGTGGACCCAGCAGGAGGAGCAGTTGAAGGTAATCATTGTTTGTTGTAATTAATAGCACTGTAATAAGCAGAGCAAAGGCTGTTAAATGAGCCTTTCCAAATTAAATGATGTGATCATTTATCACCTTATGTGACTTTATAACAATTAAAGGAATTTAATACCTTATTTAAAATAGTTTGATAAAATGATGTTTATGTGTTCAACAGTGAAACCCAGTCTTAAACCTGTTAAGCCCACAGTCAAGGAACCAGCAAAGCCCAAACAGTCAGGTGAGAGGCACTTAATGTATCTCAAATGCTTGTTCTGCTTGAGACTTCAGCAACAGCTGGAGCTGTTAACATCTTTGAGTGCTAAAACATGTTTTGTGTCTTGTGTTATGATAAGTCAGCAGGACATTTACACTGATAGAAAGCTCTTAGAGCTCATATGTTTATCTGGGTCAAAAAACACTGTGTATGGTGCAGTGTAGGTTTGGGAGTAGCCTATTTTGAACATTGAAGAATGTATACTGTAAAAGAAAAATCTCTTGAACATCCTGTATTTTGGTGCTTACTAATCAAGACTTCATCATAGGTTTGAATACTCAGCACCCTCTGTATGTCAAATGTTTTACAATACTAACATATTAACTAACCTCCACTAACAGAAGAGATATTCACTGATTTGTTTGACACCACCATTCGGCCGGGCCTGTTGCCCCGAACACCTCCTAGTCCCCTCCGAACCTCTGTTCCCCCTCGGAAAGCCCAGTCTGGTTTGTACCATGCTGTCAGTTTCCCTGTAGAACTGTTTATCGTGTTTGTGTCTGTGTTTTTTTTTTTTTTTTTTGTCATGTAGATATGTGTATTCAAAGCAAGTTTTAAAGTGAGATGAAAGGCCAAAATGATTAGATATATTGTTTAACAGTGTTCACTTTTGACTGAGTCTGGTAATAAATGTGATCATGGATTGTTTAGCATCATTGCTCTGAATGTTCTTCCAGATTCAGTCAAAACAGAAGGCACAGTTCCTAATAATACATTATTACTACAATGCATACCTTTCCTAGATTTCAGCAAATAAAAAACATGCTTTAGCTTGTACTCATGTAAAGTAAATTATAATAGAATTATGGCAGCTAAAATAAGTCATGGCCACAAGCACAGATTGTTTGGTGGATGTCAACTTAACTCCTTCTATGAACTTCTCTAGCGTGTCTTACACCCCAATATCACGGCACACAATATGATCACATCCTTTACATTTGTCTTCATTGTCATCTTGTCTTGTGAGATTGTGTGGGTTGTGTCTTCATTGTATAAAATCTGAAGCATTTAAAAGCTTTGTTTTGATTCACGTCATATTACACGGAAACCATCTGTTTTTCATTTTCACTTAGCCGTATTAAAATAACAGTTGGTACTGTGCATATTTCATTCGTTATGTAGTGAGTAATTCTTTTGGCTGATAGAATTTGGGGACTTGGATCTTGAAGACGCCCTGAACCCCGACAATGATATCAGAGAAAAGGGCAAAGACTCTGGCAAAGGCGGTAGGTATTTTTCTGTTTACCTGCTTTTACCTTTCTCCATATTAAATTTTTTTGCAATTTAGTGGTTCAGTCAGACAACAGGAATGATGTAACCTTCTGCAGAGCAGCAGAATCCATGTCTGGATAAAACTAGCCCATGAAACTGAGTTGTAATATAAGAACTCATTCTGATGAATGGTTTAGGCCTAAATAAACTGCTTCAGCACAGCAGACTGTGTTCTACATTCTGAAGAGAAAAGGAAATTGTGAGCGGAAATAAAACTTCTCCACTCACGACCAAAAAGAGATATGAAAGCACAAAAATAGTGCAGAAAAAAAGATAAAAGGCCCTCTGTTTCCTATCAAAATATCATATTGTGCACCATTATCCTTTTTGTCCTTTTTCTGTAAAAGTCTGTGTAAACTTGAAGGTAATCAAAGGCATAGCCAAAAGAATCACACAGAAAAGTCAATAATATCACCCTTACAGTCTATCACTGGGAAACTTAGGTTACTGTGTTGCAAGTCATGGATTAACCCAAGCTAGCCAGGCTTGATGGCATCACCTGTCTCTGCCAGATAAAGACCTCGGAGGAAGGGGCCGTGATGACGGCAAATAGCAGAGGTGAAACTGGTGGTAAGAAATAGAGTAACTGCTTGGGAAACCCCTTCTACCACCCTCCTCCTCACTTCATCTTCTTGGCTGGAAAAACACAAATTTAAACTGATCATGATTATTAAAATCTAATCGCTGTCTGATTTCAGGTCAAGGCTTTTTAGAACTGAAGCATTAACCTAGTGATCAGCATGGCTCCTTGCATCTTGACTTTGCATGGATTTTGGATTAATCAATCAGATTGCTAGTTTCATTGCTTCCTCTAGATTGTATGCAGCAGTAGGGCTGGGTATTGATACAGATTTCATGAATCAAAGTTTCTGATTAGATAACATTCAATTCTGATCTCAATTTAATTCAACATTTGTTAATTTAGAAATATTTTATGTCTATGTCAATATTTAAAATACAAGTATATTTCAGTTTTTCTGAACCAAAAAAACATTTTCTCTGAACTAATGCTGTGAATAATACAGGGAACCCTTTAAATGGTACTTCACTATATTTAACAACATAAATTCAACTGCTATTTATTTTTAGATAATATGTAATGATATGAACATGTGTTGATATGCTATCATCATTAAAACAGTGGCTTTTATCATGACAGATTAATTAAAATATCCATTACATAATTACGATATTAGGAACGAGTTAAGTAAAATATAATAAATATTAAAATAGTACATATATTTATCAAAACGCTTCTCTTTAGAGCTGTTTCTTGCTAAATAACAAGTTACGGATATTAAATTACTTTCTTGAGGTAAATGTTAGGTGACATTGTTTACAACTGTTTTAGGGTACATCTTGCAACTCTGAATGAGCAATTACATGAGATGATACATTTCAGTAAGTTGAACTGTGTCTTTCAATGTACCTTTTGATGTCAATTCGTATTCATTTCGTGCTATAACTTGTAGTAAAGTGGAAGAGATCACACTACCTTACAGTAGCTGCATTTAACTGCAAGTAAAGAGTGCGTTAGAGGAATGTTGCATGTTCGTTCGAGGTAAACAAGAGAGTGCCATCTAGAGAAGAATACTGATAATAATAGGATTTACTTTAATTAAAACTAGTAGTATTATATATAACAATTTTTGCAGGAATAAATACAGAAATAGTTCTGTTTATCTTGAAAATCAATATTAAATCGAACTATTTTTTGGCCCAGCCCTAGTTGGCAGCTCAGCTTTCTGTTTCCTGCAGTGTTGGAATGCTGGGCTTTTCCTCTTTTGGGGTCACAAAAGCTTCACCTTAGTTTAGATCACTATGGGTCTCTGATTGAATGCTGATAGGATTAGTAAACCCAAGACCGAGCCATGCATGAGCACTTTTCATGTTGTCCCCAGGCTAATGGTCTTTTCCAAATTCTCAGGTAGTCATTTCTCAGACGAAGACCTTGAGGATGTGGGCAGTGATAACTCTTACAAACCTGACAAAGGCAAAGGTGACAAACTTAAACTGCCTGACAGATCCTCACATTGTGGGACATGTCAAATAAAAGTAGGAGTGTCATTTGAAATGTTCATATTTCTACAGGTGGAAGAGGTGGAAGTAGTGGCGGAAGCAGTGACAGAAACAGTGGCGGTGATTTGGATCCTGCTGATGATAACTACAGTATGATTGCGTTAAACAGTATTCAGGGCTATTAGAAGAACATTCTGTATAGCTTTTGCTAATTTGGTAGAGTTAAATCTTTTAATAGTGGCCAATGTGTTCATTCTTAGACACCATGGCTGAGACTGGAACCATTGCTGGTATTGTGAGCGCTGTTGCTATGGCTCTGGTTGGTGCAGTGAGCAGCTACATCTCCTACCAGAAGAAGAAGTTGTGCTTCAGCATACAGCGTAAAGATGAATCCGTTTTCTTTTTGATTGTTCCACACTGTTTGTATTTTTCCATGTGTTCATTATCACGTGCTTTATCTTTCCACAGAGAGTCTGAATGCAGATATGGTGAAAGCAGATGCCCCTGATGCTGTAGTTGCACAGGAGCCACAAGGTACTGACCCCGTTTGTTGCATTTATGAGGCAAATGTCTTCATTGAACATTTTTTGGTGAAATTTAAAGGGTACATTCATAGATTTTTAACTATCTTTGAATCGTTACAATATCTGTAGAATAAGTAATGAACAATGTGCAATTTTTTTTTTGTATTATTGGGATTTTAAGATATCCCAGTTATTTGCCACTAAAAGTGTGCCAGACCATACTTCCCCATATTGCCAGTGGTGAATTTTATTTTATTTCTCTTTTTTTGTAAAATTTTCATTCCTTCTGTTCATTTTTCGAAACAATTGGGTCTTAGACTGATACTTACTGGCATGGATGTAGTATGGCGCAAAATAGATTTTGGTTACGGATGCCATTTGCTAGCACAATTATCACCTACAATTTATGTTCAATAATAGAAAAACTTTCTTTAATTAAACTTAGTACACCTCCAGTTTGTCTTAAAATTGCAATCTGTTTATATACAGGTCCTTCTCAAAAAATTAGCATATTGTGAAAAAGTTCATTATTTTCCATAATGTAATGATAAAAATTAAACTTTCATATATTTTAGATTCATTGCACACCAACTGAAATATTTCAGGTCTTGTATTGTTTTAATACTGATGATTTTGGCATACAGCTCATGAAAACCCAAAATTCCTATCTCAAAAAATTAGCATATCATGAAAAGGTTCTCTAAACGAGCTATTAACCTAATCATCTGAATCAACTAATTAACTCTAAACACCTGCAAAAGATTCCTGAGGCTTTTAAAAACTCCCAGCCTGTTTCATTACTCAAAACCGCAGTCATGGGTAAGAATGCCGACCTGACTGCTGTCCAGAAGGCCATCATTGACACCCTCAAGCGAGAGGGTAAGACACAGAAAGAAATTTCTGAATTAATAGGCTGTTCCCAGAGTGCTGTATCAAGGCACCTCAGTGGGAAGTCTGTGGGAAGGAAAAAGTGTGGCAAAAAAACGCTGCACAACGAGAAGAGGTGACCGGACCCTGAGGAAGATTGTGGAGAAGGACCGATTCCAGACCTTGGGGGACCTGCGGAAGCAGTGGACTGAGTCTGGAGTAGAAACATCCAGAGCCACCGTGCACAGGCGTGTGCAGGAAATGGGCTACAGGTGCCGCATTCCCCACAGAGAAGCAGCACTGGACTGTTGCTCAGTGGTCCAAAGTACTTTTTTCGGATGAAAGCAAATTTTGCATGTCATTCAGAAATCAAGGTGCCAGAGTCTGGAGGAAGACTGGGGAGAAGGAAATGCCAAAATGCCTGAAGTCCAGTGTCAAGTACCCACAGTCAGTGATGGTTTGGGGGAGCCATGTCATCTGCTGGTGTGTTGGTCCACTGTGTTTTATCAAGGGCAGGGTCAATGCAGCTAGCTATCAGGAGATTTTGGAGCACTTCATGCTTCCATCTGCTGAAAAGCTTTATGGAGATGAAGATTTCGTTTTTCAGCACGACCTGGCACCTGCTCACAGTGCCAAAACCACTGGTAAATGGTTTACTGACCATGGTATTACTGTGCTCAATTGGCCTGCCAACTCTCCTGACCTGAACCCCATAGAGAATCTGTGGGATATTGTGAAGAGAAAGTTGAGAGACGCAAGACCCAACACTCTGGATGAGCTTAAGGCCGCTATCGAAGCATCCTGGGCCTCCATAACACCTCAGCAGTGCCACAGGCTGATTGCCTCCATGCCACGCCGCATTGAAGCAGTCATTTCTGCAAAAGGATTCCTGACCAAGTATTGAGTGCAAAACTGAACATAATTATTTGAAGGTTGACTTTTTTTGTATTAAAAAACACTTTTCTTTTATTGGTCGGATGAAATATGCTAATTTTTTGAGATAGGAATTTTGGGTTTTCATGAGCTGTTTGCCAAAATCATCAGTATTAAAACAATAAAAGACCTGAAATATTTCAGTTGGTGTGCAATGAATCTAAAATATATGAAAGTTAAATTTTTATCATTACATTATGGAAAATAATGAACTTTTTCACAATATGCAAATTTTTTGAGAAGGACCTGTATATGTATATATATATATATATATATATATATATATATATATATATATATATATATATATATATATATGTATATGTATGTGTTAACTCTTCTGTGTTTGTGTTTGTGTACTTGACAAATGATTAATAATTGCGTTATTTTCCTTCCTACTCCAGTTCAAGAAACTCTTCTCCAGCCTCCCAATGCTGAGCCGCCGACAGAGGAAAATGCAGTGTAATCTGAAATGCATCATCCAAACTAAAGAGGGCGCAGTTCTAAATTGTTGTTTTCCAATTTGAATGCACTGTTATTTCCCAGTGCATTTGCACCACAATGCCCTTTTTGAAGTACCAATGTGACTGTTTAAATCAACCTTAAATATAGTCTAATCATTTTTTTAAATTCTATTTTAACTGTTCACATGCAACAATGTAATAAGCCTGTTTGCAATAATATTGCTGTGAAATGGAAAACACCTAATAATTTTCGCACGATCTGCTGAGACCCAAGAAATCACACATATACTGCGCTACAGTCTTTTAGTTTGTCAGTTTAGCCCATCATTCCTATTGTGCACAAATGCATATTACTGAACAGTGATACGAGTGATTAATCCAAGGTTTACAAAAACAGCTAATTGGATAATCATAGAAATCTGATTTTAAAGGTCAAGGCTGTTTTCCTTACGCTTTCACAGCAAGACAGGCTAAACAGATCAGTTGCTGTGGAATCTGCAATTGAAAAAAAGATGAAGGATTTGTGAAGGTTTTTTGTTGTTGTTGATGTTTTAACATGATCTGTATATATTTGCCTTGCTTTCACAGCAATGTGAAAAGATTGTTACACATATATGCAGGTTTTTGTGTCTTAGTGTGCTTTTTACTAGAGTGACTTTTTGAAACAAAAAAAAACAAACAAAAAAAAGACGAACAACTCTTTTTTTTTTTTTGTTTAAGTCAAAAACTAACCAACAGCTGCTTCCTTCTAGTTTGCTTTAAAAAATGAAACAATGACTAAAATGGGTTTAACTGTGAAGATGTGTTGACGTGTGTTGATGAAGAAGCCGTGTTGACTGCATTTGTGCGTGTTAGTTGGATGTCAGTGGTTGCGATTCCTTCTTTTGAGGAATAGTTTGATTCGGCGTGATCAGAATGAGTAGATACATTAGCGTAAACTAACTTGTGGGTGGAAGTAACCGAAGTTGTGTTTTCATGTTAGCGCAATACTTCTAGTCTAGTAACTCTTCGTATTGCTAATTCTGATCCATTGCCTTTTGTGGGGTTTTAAGGGGTTAATGTGCTTGTATATCGCATATCGTTTCCAAGTTTGTACTCAAACCGTTGTATCAGTGTATCTCTATTTACACTTGTAGCAGTAAATGTACATAAATGTTTGTGCCCCCCACTCTTTTTGGATTACGGGGAGTAGTTTTTTCACCCTAGCTTAGTGTTTGTACCGTTTGTAGCATGTTTGAGCTTTAGCTTTGAGACTTTTTAGAGACCTGTTACACCCTCGCTAGTTTTGCTGTTGCCTTAATGAGTCTCCAGCTGCTTTCCCGTTTTGCTCATTTTCCCCACTTCATTTGCCAAGGGTCTGGCATTTGTGCCAAAGAGCTTGACCAGAGCCCTCATTTCTCCTGATTTGGAAGGCCACCATCTGGAAATGGCAAATTAGCAAAACCGGATTAAAAAGCAGCTCTGTTACCATCCTCTCCCCCACTTGAGATGCTCCAGATTTTCCTGTAGCTGTTGTTTTTCACTGTGAATTCAGGTGCACCTTTGTAACCCCCAACCCAAGCCCTCGCCAATGGTGCTTTCCTTCCCAATGCCTTACCACGCTAACATTAGGGAAGACACGCTAGCTTACTAATAGTCATGACCGTTAGAAGGGCTGCCGCACTTGAATGTATACAAACTAGACGTACTAGGTTACATACGTTGTTCCAGTTTAAAGGTGTGGTCACATTCTCTGAAATTTCACAGGCAAAAATGTTCAGCGTCAAATGCTGTTTGCTCATGCAAATCACTTTCAAACCACGTGGCTTTCTGTTGACTTGTGTGACTAACTTGAGTTGCGAAATGCGAATTCTGCGGGCCGAAATCATTTGCCCTTGTGCAAAATTCCTGATCACATGGATTCTTGTTGAAATTACGCCTGCAAAAAAAAGCTGAGCAACAGTAAATGTGACCTCACCGCAACACCATTGCAGTTTAAACACATCTGAAATATTGTTTACTCACACGCCCAAGATAAAGCAGATTTACAAGTCTTGCGAATGGTAACGATGTCAGAGACATACCGGCACAGAATGTTGCCTGGTGCTTTCCTTTAAAGGCGCGTCCTACCAAGGCTTTGGTAGAGTATCTAGGGTGAAAATCAACAAAGAGAATGTTAGCTGAATGTAACTCTTTTTACTGCTTTGGCTACCAGAACAATGTAGCGTTTTTGGTGCTACACTTGTTAGAAATGAAGAACACCAAAGATGAAATGTGATAGTTTCGCCTTTTTGCATGTTCTTTGACTTTGGTGTGAGTCTAATGATCCAGTGGAATGAATCTGAAATAGCTAAGTGAAAGGTACAACAGTCTCGGTTAAGGCAAATGTGGAAATTCACAAGTGTCTTGAACATATTCGACAACATCATCACCTGTGTGTGTTGAACTGCTTCCAGGTTTGTTGCTTGGACGCATTATGTGACTGTTAAAACCTCCCTAATTCCTTCAATCGACCATCTACATTTCTGGGTACTGGTAGTTCATATGGTGGATGTTGCATTTGTAAGGATCTCTGGGCTCTCTCTGGTGTCGTTTTTGGCCAGTATAGTTGCAATTTTGTCAAAACAAGGGTGTACGCGCTGAACTGTACAGATATGCATGTTTTGGATCCTAGCTGTAGATATTAAAGGTTTTTCTTGTGTACTGGGTTTATTTATTAACTTGAAAATGTTGTTATTGGGACATGCGTTTCTGAAGTGTCTTGATTTGCACTGCCAGTTTAGTTCTTGCATCATGGTACTGCCACAGATCAGACTGTAATGCTGTAGCTTTATCTATCATTGAATGAACTGAAATTTGGCTTTGATGTGAACCTCAGAAATATTGACTTTCAGAATAAAATCACAGTTTATATCAGTGCCTGCTCACTCAAATACAGACTGTGATGAAAACACAATTAATTACACAGATATCAACTGGCAATCCTCTTCTAGACATTTTAATATTCAAATGTACTCAAATTTCACTCTGTATCTCACTTGGTGGTAAAAGATCAGCATAAAGAAACCCAATAATAAACAATTTATCATGTCTTTGATTCCTTCCTATTTATTTTTTATATAATAAGTCAGGTTGCAAGTTTCTAGAGTCAATTTATTTTAACAGAAGTAAAAAAAAATTATGTGTATAAAGAATAACCAGGGTTGCACAAATACAAAAATACACAAAACAAAACAAATACATTATTTTTTAAAGGTGCATTATGATTATTACATATAATTTTTTCAAACATTATATGGCATTCCCTGTTCATATGATCTGAACTGTTGACCATTTGTAAAGTCAAAACACAGAGGATTCCAATTAAATAGTAATGGCTTAAATATGGGAGCGATTCACAGATATAAAATAAAATAAAACTTGCACTTGCTTAAATCATGAGTTGATATATACATATATATCAGATGGTCCCTTTACCTTGTGTAAACATACATTTCAGTAGTAAATGAAAGTACAGTAGTAGTGCAGTAGTAAGGTGTGCACATTAAAACCTCATTCCACTTTCATACAAACAAGTGCTACAGAAAAACAAAAACAAATACAGTATGTGGTTTAAAATTGGCAGCATCGCAAAAGCAATAGCAATTCAAAACCCCATTCCTCATAAAAAAAAATAAAACAGTCTAGTAAAATCTTAAAGTAATTTTAAAACTTGAACACAAGACACAATATGAGTACAAAAAGATAGGTAGAGGAATAAGATGGTCATGTAAGATTTTTGAGTGAAAAGTTAAAAGGTTAGTCTGGTATTGGCAAAAACGTAGGCAATGCTGAGGCAGTAAAGAAAAGCCATTACACAAAAACTACAGAAAAAGCACAGAAATGCTGCGAAATAGAAAAAGATGCTCATATTACCCTGACTACATACAAATAAATTAAAACATTTTAAATAATTACAAGTCAAATACTGGCCTATTTTTCATAAACTCAATTACAATCAAACGCTTTCCTGGTTTTCAGTCTATAAGAGCAGATCCACACAACCGAACTGAACCTAGATTGTGTGGGAGACCGTCCTTTTTCTGGGTGTTCATGCAAGTTTTCACAAGTGTATGTGCTGGGCCTCTATACATCCTGCCCAAAGCATTATCCAGTGAGAAACGACCAACAGATTTAGACTTCACATAACTATGTTTACTGTAACTTATAGATTCCTTCCACACATTCTGTTAATGATGAATTCTCTAATGTGAGTGTTGCATGTACTTTACACAGAGGTGTGTAGAGGTGTACCACCATTTGAAGGAGAATACGCATGCTCTGATGAAGAGGAGATAGAGTGTGACGAAGATGCCTCTTTCTGTAACTCCTCCACCTTCCTTTGTAGCTCTGCACGAAGATACAGCAGCTCCTTGAGATTCTGGTGCACAGGCATCTGATCAAAAGTCAAAAAGAGCTGGTGTCAGTTATAAAAGTTCTAGTTTTCCCATGCATTGCTTAAGCTAATGTGATGAGAACATTTCGCACCTGTGGTCTCATGCGGGGGTTCCAGCGTACGTAGTATCCAATCCAGAGCTCCAAATGTCTGATACTGGCCACAGGGTACAGAACATGGTTTTCATAGTCCACATAGAAGGGGTTGGTGAAGTCCTCTGACTGGCTATTGATGTAGGACCACAAAGACACCGTTTTACCATTCACTTCCTGAAAACAGAAGGAAAAATTGGAAAATGTCAGCATCGGAACATCAGAACTAATACTGTTGGCACTGTGGCACATACCTTTTCCACTCGCTCCTGTTCGCTGTTGTAAAGGAATGTACCAAACAGACAGCTGTAGAGGTGATCCAGGATAGTGATGAGGAAGAGCTCATTAAACTCAAAGGCAGTGGGAAACTGAGAACACATTATAAAGACATTCACAGTGAGTTCCAAAACACCAGCATCCATTTCATGGGAATTCACAGGAATTAGGCTCATTTTAAACATACATTTTACTATAAATGAAAATGTCAGTGCAGCTCACCTGTCTCATCATTTGCCAAACACAGTCTATGAACTGCACAAATAGAGGCGAGCGCTCAGAGTTTGCATGATTTTCATCTCCGTGACCAACACGCTATGACAGAAAGAGATTTTTAAAAGATATTAATACTTCCATTCCGCAAAGACATTCAGATGAAAATAAATACATTTATAATTTTACAAAATATTTCTTTTTCAAATAAATGCTGTTCTGTTGTTCTGTTTCTATTCAAAGAAGAAGTAGCAAACAGTGCTGTCAAATGATTCATTGCATCCAAAATAATAATTTTTGTTTACATAATATATGCGTGTCTACTGTGTTTATTTATTATGTATATACAAGTATACGCACATGCATGTATATAATTCAGAAAAATATGTTAGGTTTATATATTAAATATATTTATATACAATAAA
Organism: Cyprinus carpio; assembly: GCF_018340385.1. Lineage (NCBI taxonomy): Eukaryota > Metazoa > Chordata > Actinopteri > Cypriniformes > Cyprinidae > Cyprinus > Cyprinus carpio. Next base: position 15,070,150 of record NC_056603.1, on the reverse strand, counting down.
ATTATATGAATATAAATAGATAAATGTAAATATTTTCAAAATATGTACTGCATGTGTGTATTTGTATATAGATAATAAATATACACTTGGATGCGATTAATCACCCCACATAACTAGCTGCAAAACAACTTTTTGGATGCAATTAATCATTTGACAGCACTAGTAGCAAAACAATTTCCAACATTGATAACATTCCCATCTGATTAGCTGAATTCAGTTTTCTACCCCACATATATGGGTTCCCTTTCACACTCAGTGTTCCTCACCGCAGCAAACTTGTGTCCGAAGCTGATCCATTCCTTCTCCAGCAGCACCTGGAAGCCCCTGAGAGTCCTGTAGTATGAATCCAGCATCAGCATGGACAGAGAGGTGAGCTGAGCTGTGCGGTCCCAGCCGTCACTGCAGTGCACCACCACAGAGCTCTTACTCGACTCAACCTTATCTGCAATCTTCACCGCACCCACAAGCAAAAGCTAGAAAGTGAGAGAGTTGACTCCTTTAAAAGCATCTAATCATCTTAAGCCAGGTGCACACTGTATGAAAGTGAAAGTGAAAGTTACAGTGACGTGATATACAGCCAAGTATACTGACCCATACTCGGAATTCGTGCTCTGCTTTTAACCTATCCAAAGTGCACACACACAGCAGTGAACACACACACACTGTGAACACACACTCGGAGCAGTGGGCAGCCATTTATGCTGCGGCGCCCGAGGAGCAGTTGGGGGTTGCTCAAGGGCACCTCAGTCGTGGTATTGAACGTGGAGAGAGTGCTATACATTCACTCCCCCCACCTACAATTCCTGCCGGCCTGAGACTCGAACTCACAACCCTTGGATTGCAAGTCCATTCAACACTCTAACCATTAGGCCACGACTTTCCCCAAAATGCCATGATTCGCCAACTGATACAAATCTTGCAAATCCTAAACATTCCTCTGCTTCAGGCCAAAATCTGTAGTCTTCAATCATGTCCACTGACAGCCGACGAATGAACATTAAAATCAAAGCTGAACCTGATTAAATGCAAAAACACACATCATCTTCATTTTTTTCTATTCAAGGCAAGCCATGATCTAAATTAAATCTAGAGACTGTTTTTGTTTGCTTTCCACCAATTAGATTCCACGTGTGAATGCTCACCAACACAGAACGTGTCATGGATTGTTCTTGCGTATGTCCATTTTTAATGAGTCTTGTCTTTAATGAGTACAGTCTGGCCTTATGTGACATGGCTTATAGTAAAAGTGTGCACCTGGCTTTACGTTCTGATTCAGTATAAGTAAAATTTCTTGGAAAAGTTCTTGCATTGTTTCTTTGCCAATGCAACTTGGTTTGATGTTTCTTGACTTTTGCAGCCACTCATGTAGAGGTTTCAAAAATGTGTTTATAAATATGAGTAGGAGAACAAAAATATCTATTATTAATTCATACTGTAGAAATAAAGATTAGAGTTGGTGTTTACCCGTATGTACTGCAGCCAGTGTGTGGCATCTATGGCTGAATGCCAGTGTGGCTCGTCGATGGTAGGGTAGACCACCTCCTTCAGCTTACGCAGAGACTCTCTCATAACATGAATGTTTGGGATCTCCAGGAAATTCAGGTCCATGTTAGGATAGAAATTTTCATTCTCAAGACCTCCATCCTTAGCCTGAGGCATGAAACAACAGAACATAGAGGAATTAACATCTCCTGACAGGATCTTCAGATCTACATTAGCACAGATGGCTACTCAGCACTACTCAGTGTGCATTAAGTTTGAGAAAGCGACATACAAATCTTTTACCTACATTTCCCCGAAAAATACTTAGCAGCGTGTTTTTTGCATGTACAGCAACATTGATGAACTGAACTGAAAAAACATCACATCAAGGAAATCACTATTACCTTAGCCACAATGTTCTGTCGAGCATCAAATATTGTGAGTTTATGGGACTGTGCATTGGCATCTATGATGGTCTGGAGGTAATGCTCATCCTCCTTACACCGGCGGTCTGTCGGGCCCACCATGGGCTTACTACAGCGAACTATAGTGGCCTGAGTTTCTGGGTGGATCCATGAGAGGACCTGAAAGACAAAATGAGGCAAGGGAGTCCAGGCTGCTTTTGAAGGCTCACATGTCAATTATTTCAGTAGTTTTTAGATTTTTTCCCCCCCAATTTAAAATATCTGAAAAACATTGTTTACTACCAATATTGTTTACTTGATTTATATTTTCATTCTGTTGTTGTTTTAACATGAACAGCATTTAAAATTAACAAGCACCTGGGCAAAAATGCCACCGAAAGTGAAGAAAAATGCCCCAAATGTCATCTTAGAGCCTTAATCTGTAGCTGGTATATACACTACCAACCAAAGTAAGATGTTTCAAATGTTTTTTAAAGAACATTTATTGAGTGCACCAAGGTTGCATTTACATGATCAAAAATACAGCAATGTTATGAAATATCACTACAATTTAAAATAAAATATTTTCCATAATTTAAAACAATTTGTTCCTGTGATTGCAAGCTGAACTTTCAGCTGCTATTACTCCAGTCTAAAGGTGTTACATCATCCTTTAGAAATCTTTTTATATGCTGATTTGGTGCTCAAGATACATTTTTTATTATTATCAGTGTTACAAATAGTTCTGTCGCTTAATATTTTTGTGGAAACTGTGATACAATTATTTTAGGATTCTTTAATGAATACAAAGTTCAAAAGAACAGCATTCATTTGCTTGAAGTATTAATTTCTTCAAAACACCTTTTGAATGGTAGCGTGTCACTTATTCACTTTCACCGAGGAGTATGCAGTTGAATGTGTAACTAATGTGAAATGCAGACAACCCTAGATTTCAATGTGTAAACGGAAAAAAACTGGAAAAAAAAGATGCTTTGTAAAGTAAGGTTGCACAGACACACATGCTCACTCACTGGTATGCGATGTTTTACTCTGAAAGAGGCCACTCGTTTGATTTCATCCTCTTTAATACTGGTTGGGGTGACGAGCAGAGCAGGGTAAGTGTCACACACTTCATAATTACTGTTGATCTTACTGATGGTCCAGCTCTCGTTTGGCAAACCCTGCACACAAAAAGAGAAGAGAGAACTATATAAAGGCTGAATGAAGCCATATTATTCTCAATTTATGTATTCAGTCAGACAAGTCTATTCTTTTTCAGTGAACCACACATCCCACCAAAACTTCACATTCTACCACTAAATCAAATAGGGACTGGAAAAGAAAAAGGAACAAATGGATTGTGGAGACATGAACCAACTGCACTCAGATCTAGTGGCCAATCACTATCTAGTGGCCATCACTGTCCGACCGACATACCAGCTCAACCAAACTGCACTCAGATCTATTTTATAAGCAAACCTGGCCAATCCTATTGAGACAAACCACAAATCAAATCACCATTCATTAACATGCCGAACATGACCATATTTAAATGGAGCCGGCTTATATTTACAGATATACCATATCGCTCATTGGACAGGGGGAAGGCATACTACCGAGATTTTTTTTTTTCTTTAACAACAAACAAGAAGGAAAATACCAAAATCTCTTTTGTCTATTGAAAACAATTACTCTGTTCGGCAGTGACTGCACAGTAAGTAGCCTACATAAGCAAACATCGATGGTACAGACATCATTTTAGCTTTTGTTTTTGAATTGGGTTGAAACTACAGTACATAGAACTGGCCTTAAATGAAAAGATTAACTGTAACCATGAATTAAAGGCAAAACACACAACATCAAGAAGATGTTTCACAGCATTCAGTATTTGTTTTAGTTTTTAAATTTGTTTTTAAATAAAAAAGGTCTTTACCAGTGAGACTAAATGCAGTATGCTATATAATTAATAATTCCAAAATGTTAAAATCATTGCAGGCAAGTTCATATTTAAAAATAGGAATTTTCTATATTTTTTTTACTGGCCATGAAAAATAAATATTTACAGATATTGAGAATCATTACCCTAAAAAATATCGCAATTTTTTTTCAGTGTGCTACAGCAGGTGAATTTTAAAGTGTAATTTTAAGGTAAAAAAAAAAATCACTTTACAGAACTGACGTTTGAAACGTGTATGCAAGTTCAAAAAAAAAAAAAAAAAAAAAACGCATTTCAGTTGTGACAAGTTTAGTTTTCCGTTGACACATTCCGCGTTAAACTGTAAATTCCATTTCCTTGTGTAGGGCGCGGACAGGTTAGCTCGCCGCAGGAAAGGGCCTCTTATTTGTGCGCCAGTGACTTCCTGATCTCCTCAGACATGTATTGCACGTGCTGAACGACTGCCGTGTTTGACATCGAATGCAATCGCGGCAAAAACAACAATCATAAACTGCCCTACTCGCGTATTTTAAGCAACGTCCGGTTTCCGATTTATAACCAGTGGCTCCCTTAATGACCTAATTGCTTCATTCAAAATTTTTGAGCAAATTCCATTTCCGCGTCTGCCGTTTTTATGACTGGATTCCGCGATTCCGTCCGCATTTGTCGCGGAAATCATAGTTGGTTGAACGTGTTTATTAATACTTATAAAGCACATTTTCTGCATGACCATAGTGTCAGCCATGAGACCGTTGGTTGAACGTCTGATGCATATGGCACACAAAATTGGAAACACTTCAGGAGTTTCGAAGTCGTCAGCGGATTGGTTGAATTATACATGATTTCCAGTAGTTGTTTGCATTGCGTTCCGCTTGGAAACAAAGATTATAAATCCCCTCATGGATTTTTTTTTACTACTGTATGACCCCTATATTTTCAAATGAGGCAGTACTCACCAAGATATGTCCAAGAGCTGTAATTGTGGGAACCAACACACACATGACACTGATTGCTTTACCTGTGTCATATGTGGACAGGCATTGGCTAATTTGGACAATGATTATTATTGTACGAATTGTGGAAATACAGACAAGCATGAACCAGTGGGTTATGATGGTGCGTGAAATCTAACCTAATGCAGACAGATCTCCAAGCCAGCTAGTTTTACTTCTCCGGGCATATAACACAATATTACTGTACACTGATAGTCTCCAACCTGCTGATGGCACCCAGGTTTACATCCAATATGAAAGGTGTGTCCTGCAGAAAAGGATGGAATAAGATGTTTAATGTCATTATTTGGGCATATAACACAATATTAAGACAATATACTGTTTCTGACATTGAGAAAGGGAATAAAAAACGAATTTTTTAATTCATACCCGTTCTAGACTAACAAAGTAGAGTTTGTAGTCTGTGACTGTGAGTGTGCCGGTTACAGCTCCAGTGAAAGGACAGATATACATTACATCTTTAACTGCAGAGATAGAAGATAACAAATGTTAATTAACCGACACCAAACAAGCAGAAACAGGAAAGGGGCACCACGAATGATCCAGCATACCACTGGTTTTGATTGTCTCTCCAGGGACCAGTGGCACTTCATCCATAGGCGCCTGCCTTCGCACATCCTTGAAAGCCTGCTACAGGGTAAACAGACAAAACCTCTCAGAATTCACACAGGAGTTATTTTATTCAGCTAATGTCTTGTTCATACACCACCGTTCAAAAGTAAAAAGTTAATAATATTAAATTAAATTACTACTAAACAATTCTCAATATTAACACAAATTCAACATTAATACTACCAAAAATACTTCAAATTTAAAATATTATGAAGTAGTATTACTATTCTTAAAAAAATATTGTAATATACTGTATTTTAAAATGTAGTTTATTCCTGTGATGGCAAATGCTCAAGAAACATTAATTATCATTATCATAGTTAAAATTTATTATTCAAATAAACAAAATTTATAAAAAACATTGCTCAAGAAACATTAATTATCATTATCATAGTTCAAATTTATTATGCTACTTGATAAATTTTATGAAAACCATGATTTAAAAAAAAAGTTCAAATAAACAGTATTTGGATTGCACTGTTACAAAAATTTTCATTAATTTAAAGCATCCCTGCTGAATAAAAGTTTTTTTGTTTTTGTTTTTCAAAAGAAGACTTTTTATTGACCTCAAACTATTGAAAAGTAGTGTGTTTTCTCATAATAATATAGCTGCTATCATAAAGTCTGGGCTGATGTTAGGGCTTGACAGTAAAATAACTGAGAGAGTGGAAACAGAAGATAGACAGACGAAGGCTAGAGTAAGCAGGTAGTGTTGAAGCGAGAGAAACTTGCCGAAGTGTGAGATGGCAGTTCATGGTCACTGTCAAACTGACAGCCATCTTCACCAGAGTCCTGAGAATGAGCACCGGACGCAGAAGAAATACAGATTATGAAACAGAAAGAAAGAAAGAATGAAAAGAATTTATTAAAAAAGTCCCTGTGATTTTAGTGTCTGTTTTGGAAAGAGAAAGAGAGACAATGCAGCAAAGATAATAGTTGCTCTTTAGGGTTGATAGGTCATATCCTCACGCAGAGACAGGAAGTGTGATTTAAGGAGGAAGAGAAAACACAAAAAACATACAGCTGCTCAGCCATCACTACTTCACTAGAAGATCTGAGCTAATGGCAACTAAATCATTCAAATGTGCATCTTTTGATGCTTCTGATGTGTTTCAGTACAGGTCTCAGATTCTGGATCTTCAGTCTTACCCTCAAGTTTGTCCTCCTGGATACCTGGAGATCACACATAGACATCAGACAAAAACAAGTTACAAACACACACACACACACACACACACACACACACACACACACACACACACACACACACACACACACACACAAACACACACACACACACACACGTTTGTTTTTGTGAAAAGTGGGGACATTCCATAGACATAATGGTTTTTATACTGTACAAACTGTATGTGCTATTGCCCTACACCTAACCCTACCCCTTACAGGAAACTTTGTGCATTTTTACTTTCTCAAAAAAAACTAATTCTGTATGGTTTATAAGCGTTTTGAAAAATGGGGAAATGGGTTATGTCCTCATAAGTCACCCTCTCCTTGTAATACCTGTGTCATACCCATGTCATTATACAAAGTTGTGTCCTAATATGTCACAACAACAAAACACACACACACACCACACACACACACACACACACACACACACACACACACACACACACACACACACACACACACACACAAACACACACACACACACACCTTCATAAACATGTAGGCATAAAGGCACACAGACTTAACACACATTAGACTGAATATTAGCCAAAATGACAAGAAATTTCCAAGTCATATTTTACCCCATAATCAGAAAGAAAAAAAATGAAGCTTATTTTTAGGACCATTAATATTTTCTACTACCCACTATAATGTAAATTTTTTAAATTCTCATTACTTTATATAATAGTATTACTTTATATTGTATTATTATTAATAATTATATACTATTTAAATTGTAAAATAACAAAGTTAAGTATCATTTAAAAATGTTGGGTAAGTTGTTCAAAACTTGAAAAAAAAATAATAATAATAATAAATTAATACTTTTATTTACCAAGAATGCATTGAAAGAACTGACTAAAAGTGACACTAAGATGAGACAAGACAAAAAAAAAAAAAAAAAAAAAAGATTTTCTTTACTGTATTATATGACCCTTCGATAAGCTCTGGCCCCTGGGTTACTGTTACTATCTCAGACAAGCTTTACAGAATATCAATGAACTAGAGATTTCTGTGGGCAGCACAATTTACTAAAATGTGCATATAATATGGCTCAAAATGTATATTAATCTTACATTTCATTTCTGTAAAGACAGATTAAGAACTTGAAAATACTCTGAAAATACAGCAGACAGCAACAATTGTATCTTAAAAACAGGCCTCATTTTAATGCAGAATATAGCCTCCTCTTTTTCCGTTTTGAATATGTGATAAAATATGACAATATGACATTTCTTCATGAGATTCATCCTTTAACACCTTGATAAAGCATAAAGAAGAGCTTATGAACAGAAGACAAACACATAACAAAAAGACAGTGTGCAAAATCCCATACTGAACGCACACAAAGGTAAAGCAGACACAAACAGTTTTATATATTTGTAGCATTATGTACTGTTTCTAATTTACAGCTCAAAGCAGTTCAAAGCATTGGCGCTTTTAAAGCAAACTGACAAACACCCTGCTTCCATCACCTTTACCTTGAAATCTATCTTCCTCCCAACCTGTTGATCAAAACACAATATCATAATATTCATTCATGTGTCCCTATCACTCCACATGGGTTTATTTTGTGGTAATGACCAACTCTCTGTACATTATCGCATACTTATTTATATACGAAACAGGTCTGATTAAGAGTGAAAATCATTCTCTAACCTTGTATTCACGGGTAATGGCTTCTGGAGGGACACCACCAGAGATCTGGCTGGAGATAGTGGCCGCTATCAGCTGTTTACACCACTCCACATGAGATCCAGTAGGACTGTGTGAGAGAAAAAATAAATAAATAACACACTCAAGCAAGTGCTTCAGTCAATGCATCAGCCATTAGCTGATATAATGTGAAACTAAAAGCGCCATACTGGATGCAGATGCATTTATTAATGTGAGTCAGTGTGGACTGAAAATGACAGATGGCATTATGAGGCCAGAGAAATGTCTCACAGTCTGATCTTCAATCGGTGAAAAATGCAACAACATTACAACCTGGTTTTAAAAATGCTTCATTGTTTCAGTTAATGTATCACTTCTTGGTAACACACGTTACAGGCCAACGTTACTACCTTAAAATGATGATGGAAGGACGCGTGCTGATAGTTTCTAATGGACAGAAATCATTTAATAATAAATAGTATTAATATTAGTGTTATCTGAGCACAAATAAACTAAAATATACAGTATATATAAGGGTTAATATCATAACAATGACCATATATTGTACACGTCTGATCTCTCCATCCTGTATCGCGCGCTCGCACACCGTAGATCGCTTTATTTACGGAAAAATACAAATGTATTGGTATATTTGAGCATAACACCAAGTCTTGTACCTTTCTAATGAATCCACGTTGTCTTGAAGAGGGGCAGGGATTCCTCCTCCGAGGTTCTTCGGTTTACGCGGGACAGGCGGCAGCACCGGAGTCTCTGAACCCGACGAATGCTGCTGTTTCTCCATTTCTCGCCTTCCCGAGCTCTGTCTAGTATGATGTGAATGTTTTTTAGCCTTTAGCTTCCTCTAATCTCCGCGTTTAGGAAGTCATCTCTCTTTGGCTGTTGGTGTGCAGCAGTCTGCTCTGCGGTCGCCTCTCTGCTTCCTGTTCTGCTGCTGCCGCGGACAAATAGCGTTTCTTTCTCTATATTTATGTCAAGGAGGAAGCCATGACGAAATCCCCCCCTCCGCCAAACCCATATTTAGATCATTAACATATCGACAGCCATGTGTTGCGCGTATGCATATGTCATTTTTTTCCCACCAGAAATTACGTTTAAACATAAACATATTTTAAATAAACGTTGATCTTTTGAAATCCCTATTTAACAAAGAATACTGAAAACAATTGTATCACGGATTCCACACACATACACACAAAAAGCAAGCTGCAGAACTGTTTTCAACATTCATACTGATAAAAAATATTTTGAGCATGAAATAGGCATAATAAAATAGTTTCTGAAGGATCATGTGACACTGAAGACTGGTGGCTGCCGGAAATTCAGGTTTAACATCATTTTTTTTTTTTTTTTTAATAGAACTACGTCAAAATAGAAAACGGGTATTTTAAATTGTAACTTCTCACTATATCACTTCTCACTGTATGTTTTACTTGTTCATTTGTTGAATTTGGTTTTTAGAGTGTGCATTTTCATTGCAGTCATGCATGCTTGCAGGTCTTGAAAAACGTTTTTAACCTCTTCTTAAGACCCGGCAAAACATTTTAGGAAAAAATAGTATTTTTTTCCATGTCATTACACTGTTTAGAGCATAAAAAAAAAAAAAAAAAAAAAAAAAATTCATTCATAAGTTATGCTAGGTCCTAGGTAGAAGACATCAGGACTGAATTTAAAAAAATAAAAAGACATGAATGAACATGCAGAAGTAAAAACAATTGATTTTTTTTTTTCTAAATCAATACATTTTTAGTTTTCATGATTTTCTTTTACCAAACTTTCTATAAAGATAATTCTCAACTATGTTATAACAAAATTATTTATCATTTTTCTTTATGCAAAATGTGTGTAAAATGGCCATAAACAGGTTTTCTCATTATATATAATGTATCTATAAACTAAATCAAATTTGCATATTAATATGTTTTTTGGGGCAACGTAATGAAAAAAGTATATATAATTTCTTTCCCTATACATTTGTTGTGTCTTCCAAAATGCACAATAAACATGCTTTTAGTCTGGTGTCCTCATATAAGGACATGTATGAAATCAACGTCCTGTTTCAAAACAGAAAGTCATATTTTGATTTGAAACCCCATAACATTTTCCTGAGATGTTGATTTATGACACACAGTTTAAAAATGTGTCAGATTTAAATGATAATTACAAAATATGATCATATTTCCATAAGAATGTCACTAAATTAATAGCAGACATTTTCGAAGACCAAGGAGAGGGAGTGGTGATGGCGAAACATCCAAACATTTAGTATATCTGAAAAGCCCTGAATGTGTTTAAGATTAAAACTGTGGCATGTATAGTCTCAGAGGAACTCACTAAAATACAATGTCCTCATATGAGGATGCAGGGTCTCAGGAGGTTAAAGGTGATTAGTCGCTCTAGACAGACTGCATTGGGTGCTTTATATGCTATAAGCGCTGCACATAACAGTAATGGAAGTAACATTTAAACCCTACTGTCATCCAATCAGAATGCCTGGAATAATGAGCATACAGTCTTTTCCATGTGAACTCTTTAAATTAATTTAATCAGCATTATGTACAGAACAATAGCTGGCCAACAAATAAAGGATACATGTGGGAATACAAAACACAAATAGATCCCTCTAAACTATTAAGTCTAACTTAAGATAATGTCAGAAAAAAAAAAAAAAAATCAGAGTGCAGCTTTCCTTCACTCAATCTCATGCGACGGGATTGAGAACAAAAGAATTCCCTACAGAATCAGATCCTTTTCAGATCTTTAAAATGTTACAAAGCAAAACCTAAATGCCCATTAAAAAAAGAAAAGAAATTATACATATAAGATGATGACCTACAATTACCAAAACCAACCAATACAGTTTTTTCTAATTACTTTCCTTTTTATAAAACTGTCAAATTTTACACTGAATAAAATAATTATATTTTACAACAATACAACTTTCAACAGTAAAATAGGTTTTTGTTTGAGGTAATTACATAGTTCTGGTACTTGTACAAAATCAAAAATAGATTTCTGTCTTTTTTTCCCCCCTAAAAACAACCAACCGCAAATGGTTTGTTTGTTTATTGAACTTGTTTGTCTTCTTCACACACTATGGTTTAAACGTCATATCCTCATTGAGGTCAAAGTCTTTAGAAGTTCAGTTTTCCGAGGCAGCGTGAGCAATGACTCGAAGGCCTCCTCAGTCAGTCACCGCTCTCTTCCTCAGGAAAAGGCTGAATTTGGGACAGCTCAAACACACCGCTTCATATCCCAGCCACTCCGTCCTTCCCAAAAGACTTTGCAGACTATGCTACATCTCGTTGGGAGCAATACTGTCAGTTCCTCCATCAGAAACAAAATATTTGCTTTCCGTGGCAACTGCACGTCGTTTTATGGGGTAAAGCCTCTAGCATAGGACTTCAAACTGTTCAACTCCAGAACTCAGCAGGAGAAGAAACAACCTGTTGCTCAAACGCACAGTGAATGGAAATCACTCTATTCTACCACTGATGCTGCCATAAAGAAAAAAAACAACGTCTCGCTATAAAATATACACCTGAAAACCTCAGATATGAGTAAAGGCACCGAAAATGTATCCAAGTCGCTCACTTAAAAAAAAACATGGTTCTGTTCAACAAGCTAATATTAATCGCTTCAGAACATTTTCCTACCATATCATACACTCACCTGAGCAGCGAATGACATTTACGGAGGAAAAAGTAAGACATTTAGACAACATATCTGCTTCTTTTACCTTTTGAGGTCAGCCATTTGAGTTTGTCAAGAAGTTAAACCAAGTATACTCATGAAACGATTGCTCTACAAAAGTTTGAGGACCCTGCTTGGATTGACTGGACACCACACGAGACCAGCACTTTCTGAACACCATTTAGATGGCATCTTACTGGTGCTCAACATTCAATAATGTTCTTCACTCAGATCTAGACACTTTAGAACTCTAATAACACATGTAGCGCAACACATAATCCACATACGTCCATCCGATTCCATTGCTTTCAGTATCCAAGTGGCGTCTGGGAGACCCACACATAATCTGACTCACTTTCATCCGTGATTTGCAACGTGAAGAAAAAAAAAAAAAAAAACAGCGCTGTCACTTTAAGGCTTCTCTTTTTGTTTAACGTTTTTTGCGTACTGTGGTTTACTGCATAATTGTTTTGTTACTTGTTATCGTCGACATCACTATTAATTGTGTTACCATAATTATCACTATTGCTATGTACAATTGTCCAACATCTGTAGCAGTTTGTGAGTGGGATCAAAACGGTGTCTGTAAGTGTGTGATGTGCTGATTGGGCGTGGCAGCGTTGGGGGTGGAGCTGTTTGTCAAGTGGGTGGAGGAGGGGGTGGAGTCTGAGAGCTGCAGTTCCTCTAGTTTCTTCAGGTACTGATCCCTCAACACCAGTAGCTCCTTATAGCGCTGCTCCACTGGACTCTGTTGCTGATATGCACAAACATACACAAACATGCACACATGTGAAGTGACAAATGCGTCAAATAGCCACCAGAGGGCTGCAAAAACACAATAAGATGCTGGAATACTAGTTCTCAGAAAAGCATTTTGTATTAATCTATGGTTAGCTGGATAATCATAATAAGAATGTCCAGTTTAATTCTCAAACATGGCACTATGGCCTGTACGCATAACATTTGAATGTTTTTTTTTCTGGTCTGTTGTTTGGTGGCATTTAATATGTAAATGGTAAACAGCATTAATCTTTGTTATGACTAATGTGGCAAAACGCTTATTTATGCCAATGCTGGAGCAGCTCCTGCAAAACCTTTGTAAAAGAATGCATGTGTGTGTGTGTGTGTGTGGTGATAAGGACATTCTGAGAGACAGTTCACTGCAGTGCCAGTCAGGACGTAATTAAACTGGAGAGAGAGGATTTTCTGCACCGCTGAATCGGGTGTGCAGATGCACACACACACACACACACACACACACACACACAATCCCACCCAGAGGCAAAAACACACACTAAAAAAAAAAGGCGCATGCTTTTCCCCCCTTTAAAGATCTGTTTTTATATACCCTAAAAAGTCAACTTAAATAATGCTTATCACCATACAAAATGCAATAGAGATTAAAACCTGAATGTGAATGTATGTTGATACCTGGTGTTGTATGCGAGGGTTCCACCTAATGTAATAAGTCACCCAGAGCTCTAGGTGGCGCATGCTGGCTACAGGGTAAAGCACGCGACTGGACTCTGGTGTGTAGAAGGGGTTTATATACAAGGATGTGTCACTATTGACAGAAGACCACAGAGACACCGTCTTCGCCCGAACGTTCTAGTCAATGAAACAACATGGAAAGAAGAATAGAAGAATCAGAAAGTCAGCATTTTGAATTAACAGTGCTCCATTATGTCAAGCAAATCTTAGGTATTATTCTGTTAGAATAACAAAGATTTGTCTCTTTTGCTCACCAAGGCTGCATTCATTTGACCAAAAGTACAGTAAAGAAAGTCCCGTCATGAAATATTGTTACAATTTAAAATAACTGTTTTCTATGATTATATATTTTAAAATGCAATTGATTCCTGTGATGGGAAAGCTGAACTTTCAGCAGTCTTATCTTCAGTCTTCAGTGTCAAATGATCCTTCAGAAATCATTCTAATATGTCTTTTGAACTAAAGTACTGGTGATTTAATTGGTGATACAGAATCAGCTGTTAAGCTGTTGAATATATTGGTAATACAGCAGCTAAGGTGTTAAATCCTTTGGTTAGCAATAGATGTAAAGTGGGACTGTGTTCCCTAACATTGTTTTTGCGGTGGATGGCTCTAGAGGGCCACCAGAATGAATGTTTCATCTCCCCAAAGTGCATTCTACTCTGACTGAGAGTCACTGAAGCATCCCTTTTACTCATGCTCTACTTCACACAATGAGCGCAGAGAGAAATAAAAAGCAATGTGTGCGTGTGAGAGAACGCTAGCAAAGGCCAATATATCTCACTGATGACAAGTGGCCTCCATAAGCAGTGAAGAAGATTGGATTTCAGAGATTCAGAGACAAAGGTGTGATCAAGTTAAAGAAAGGTAGAGTGGAGAACATTTTCATAGATCCAGCCTGTTTGCACAATGCATGTAATAATTATAAATGAATATAGAGTGAGTTCCAAAAGTAAGAGCACATTTATAATCTGAGATCCAAAATCTAGCTAAACCAGGAAATAAACAAAGGATTTTTAAAAATCATGACAAAGTGAAAAAATATTAAGACATTCTGGATTCATATTCATTTCTCAATTCAACGCAAGTCTATTAATCTGGAAGTATCTAGAAGGCCACCATTTCACGGCTCTATGCAAAATCTGTTATAAATATTATTATGGATTGCATTATTAAATATTAAACTTTACAGATATTCAGGATAGAAAGGAAATTCAAGGTTTGCATATTAATGTGGTTTAATATCACTGACACACCAATTGTTTGTGACGTGTGTGTGTTTGTTATTTCTTACATTGCTTTCACGGGCACTCTCACAATTGTAGAGGAAAGTGCCAAAGCGGCAGCTGTACAGGTGATCCAAGATTACCACCAGGAGACGTTCATTAAACTCAAACGCTGTTGGGAACTGCGGATGTAGGAGAGAGATAAAAGTTAAAGAGATTTACTTGCATTAACGCATTAAACTCTAATTAGCTGGATAAAATCATTTTACAAAACACATTAAGAAAATGCATTCCAAATCTGTATGATGTGGTTTCTTTTGCAAGAGACATTTTAGATGCTGTTTTCTGTGTTATAAAAGTAGACAATGATGTTCAAGTTCCAATGAATTACTTTAAAATAAAGGTGCTTAAAAGGTTCTTCACAGCGATGCCATAGAAGAACCATTTTTGGCTCCACAAAGAACCATCTCTTTCTTACTTTTAGAATCTGAAGAACCTTCTTTTGCCACAAAGAACCATTTGTGAAGCAGAAAGGTTCTTTAGATGTTGAAGGTTCTTTATTGAACCCTTTAGACATAAAAAGGTTCTTCTACGGCATCGTGAAGTTCCTTTATTTTTAAGAGCCCCGATAACACGCAAAGCTTGCTTTGTTAAGTTGTTTCTCACTCAAATCTCTCTCAAGGTTACATATATTTAAATATGCCATGCATCAGCATCCACATTGACTGAACAGCAGCAAAACCAAGAAAGCCATGCAGGTTTGGAGCAGCATGAAAGTTCACATGGCAAGACAATGAGATCCATACCTGTTTAGTCATTTGCCACACGCAGTCAATAAACTGCACGAAGATAGGTGACCTGTCCTGATCTGCATGGTTTTTGTCTCCATGGCCAATTCTCTACACACACACACACACACACACACACACACGCGCGTGTATAACGTAAATACCAAAAAATGAATGATTAATTTTTTTGTTTACACAAAAGCTAACACACTCGGATGTAGTTTATTTATTCTCAACTTTATAATGACCTAATAACACGGCTGACGTAACTCAAAGGCCATCACTAAGCGTGTGGTTTTACAGATGCAAGACTTTGTAAACTAAGTTGGAACTCACTGAAGCGAATTTGTGTCCAAAGCCGATCCATTCCTTCTCCAGCAGCACCTGGAAGCCCCTGAGAGTCCTGTAGTATGAATCCAGCATCAGCATGGACAGAGAGGTGAGCTGAGCTGTGCGGTCCCAGCCGTCACTGCAGTGCACCACCACAGAGCTCCCAGAAGACACCTTATCAGCCACCTGAATGGCCCCTGATAGCACCAGCTAGAGCAAGAAGGAAGGTAGTTACATTAGAGAATGTTGAGTTTTATAATATATATTGGTATAGTTTAAAAAAAAAAAAAACCTTAATATGCTCTAGCCAGTGGGTGGACTCCAGGCTAGAGAGCCAATGAGACTCCTCCACATTAGGGTAGACAATGTCCTTTAACTTCTTCAGTGACTCCCTCATGACATGGATGTTATGGATGTCCAGAAAGACCAGCTCAGCGTTCTGATAAGCATCGTCGCCCTCATAACCACCTCCTGTGGCCTGGAGAGTAAGAGGTGAGAAGTGTACAGGTTAAGATATGTGATCATGCAGAGAAATTCTGCATCTGCACACTTGCTTTCACACCTCATGTACCTAAATACATTGTGCAAGAAAAAATATTGGATCGATGCCATTTAAAAATGCTCTGTCAGCGGTGTTCAGTGGCGTAGCTTTCAAGCACCAGTGTTCCACTTCTGGGTCCACACTGTGGTTGGTTTTGCAACACACGAAAACATACTCATGCAAAAGCAAACAGTTTTGTTTGTCTAATACAAAACAAGAGTCCAAGACTGACTGGAAAACAGAAAGCAGCCCATACCTTCAGTGGATAAGGCCATAAATTAGATATGAGGTAAAAAAAAAAAAAAAAAAAGGAGGGGTTTCATATTCAAGAACTTCTTGGAAATGAATTTGAATCTCTCAAACCTGCCAATAATCCCCACTTATTAGTAACCCTCTGGAATCTTACCTTGTTTGCCACAGCATTGACATTAGGCCTGGCGTCATAGATGGTGAGTTTGGTGGTACCATTGGCCTCGCGGATTAGGTCCAAATAACGTTCATCATCTTTGTTGCGCTTGCCACTCATTCCCACCAAAGGCTGGCTACACCGCGTGATCACAGCATGGTTCTCTTTATGGAACCATGACAACACCTGAGAGGGGAAGGAAACACATCATCATTACAGAAGCTAAAGTCATCAAAAAACATTAAAAAAAAAAACAAGAAAAAAAAACACACATTGTTGATTTGAAGATAAGGAAAACAAAAGAAATCTTTATCATCATTTAGGGATGCATCATATTGGTTATCTGCCAGTATTAGGCATTTTCTTTTTTATTAGTATACTGGATATATATTTGAAATTGGATATATATATTATCCACAATTGTGCATGCTTATTGACCTATTTTTAAATTAAAATGACATTTTCCATCATGTAATGCTCACTTAATCTTTAAAAACAGTATTAGTGTAATAAAACTGTTAATCACTTTTTTCACTCTGTGCATTAAAATATTATGATGTATAAATCCACTTTTGTTATTAGAATTTCATTTTTTTAATTATTTAGACAAACTAGCACAGAATTTTAATATTGGGTATTAATTGGTCATCATCATTTATTGGTTAACGGCCACAACACAAAACTAATTACTTGCTTACAGCATTGGACAGAATTTTAATATTAATGCATGTCTGTCATTATCATCATACAGTGATATATAAACAGCCAACCACATATCACAGTAAATATGTGAAAGTAAATATACTGTCAGATAAATCTGAAAAGCATTGCTTTCTTATTTATGTGCAAAAACTGAAATTGACATTCTCCAAACATCCACAAAAATAAAAACACCCCGCTACACACAAAAAAATTCAATAATAACACCCCAAAAAAAAAACCCCACCATGATTCTGGCCTTTCACACTGGTCATCTGTAAAAGAGCTCACCGGGATGCGGCAGCGGGAGCGGAAGGTAGCGACTCTTTTAAGATCTTCGTCTGTGGCCTTGTATGGAACAACAAGAATTGTGGGATAGGTGTCACACAGCTCGTAGTTCTTATTGATGAAAGTGACCCTCCACTCACTATTGGGTACACCCTGACAACCAGAACAGAAAAACAACACACAAACTTTAGTAAAAGCACACTGTGCAGTATTTTATGCCATTACATTAGAATTATATTATATTTGCAAGTGAATGATGAGTGTGAGAAGGTTGAACGAGGGCAGCACGACTGTTTCTACACTAGCACAAGTCCTGGCATCTGGTCCTCACCTGCCTCCTGTACTCTTCCATGGCCTCATAAACGTTCCAGCCATTCTCCTCATACTTCTCCTGACTCAGAAAGGCAAAGAGTTGCTGTGAAAGTCAAAGAAAGAAAAGTGAGAGAGTGAGTTAAACCAGTATTTCATGCATTCTGCTACTGATGAAAGCCAGTTGTGAAATGCTGAATTGTTGAAACAACACTTAATCGCACTGCAGAAAAATTCACATAAGTTTTAAATCATTTCTCAATGACTAATTAGCATTTGAGAATAAAGTTAAACATCAAACACTAACCATTCCATGAGACAGTGGGAAAGCATATTTGAAAATAATCTCGAAGATGTCTCTTCGACTGTGGCCTTCTTGCTTCAGAGCAAATCGCAGGTTCCTCATGTCCTGACACACACACACACACACACACACACACAATGAATGTCAGACTTTCAAAAAGAGGATGCTAGTTCTGCTCTAACCTAACCTGTCATATTCATACTATAGAGGTTTACATTCAAAGCAGAAGCTGTAAAGAAGTGCTCTTATAAACACATGAAGGTACTAACACTTACAGAACGTATTCAAAAACGTTTTTGGAGAGTTCAAATCTGGCTTGCGATACTTCAGGATCTTACTACAGCTTTTCCCCTCATTTGCTTTCCCCAATATTAACAGCTATGGAGTGTGAATTTTTTTAGGGCTTTGTGTGAGCGATACCTTGCAGGTGATTTCAAGTCCATAGGAGTTCTCTCCTCGACTGGAGGCTCCGCCCATCTTCTCTACACGGCTTATTACACCTAATGGCACATCCAAGGTAACTGGCATCTCCTTTAGACAGGAAGTGACAACAATCTTACACATATACATGTACTATCTTTAGTCTGCAAAACAATCTTACACATATATATGTACTACATTTAGTCTTACTAAATGTAAATGTATATATATATGTACTATAAACACCTTAGGAGTGACACTTTCAGTTCCTTGCAATTATAGCAAATATGTGCTAAAGCATGTCACATACAGTTTGTTTAATAGGTTTTTGGTTCCATCTAACCAGTCCACTAACATATTTGTGTGACACAACTAGATCTTCAATAAAAAAGATCTTCAATAAATAAAACATAAGATTTCAAAACAGTTTGCATTACTGGATCAATGATTTTTTTCTTTCTGCCACCTTGCCAGGCTGACGGATCATGGCAACAGACCCCAGCAACGGTCAAAACATCCACAAAACAGGGCCGTGGGTGTCCACTACCATGTGCCAACCAAGGACAGAGCCAGAACCGAGATGAAAGCCTTTCTCTGATATGATGTGATACGAAATCCCTCCTTCTTCCTGTCCTCCCATATCCTTCTCTCTTAATACAGACTAACAGATGTCTGCTATAACTAAAGTTAGCCACTAAAATCTGATCCAAAATAAAGAATGTGGAAACAAGCCTTCACAGGAGAAATTGAGAAGGAAAGACTGAAAGACAGAAGGAAATGGATAAGCTGGTTTTAAAGGAGCACCTGACATGGCCTCAGAATGACTGTGCCATAACACGTAGAGAACTAATGCGTTGCAATTTTGGGAAATGAAAATGAAAACGAAAGTTTCTCTTACTGAGTCAGTGTTCTTGAAGTAGAGTCTGTAGTTGGTGATGAACACCTTTCCTTTGACTGCAGCATTAAAAGGGCAGATGTAGATGATGTCTTTATCTGAGGAGTAGAAGAGAGTAGGAAATACAAATAAAGCTCAACATTTATTTAATCCAATAAAGTCCATCTTAAAATGTCTGTGTGAAACAATTAAAGGTGCATTAAAGTAACTTTTGACAAATATGTTTTGCTAAAACGATGTACTCTCACATTTAATGAAGACTCAAGTCATATCAGTGTTCAAGACAAAACTATTGTATATAAGAAAAGAGCGGTCCCTCCTCATAGGGGCTGCCATTTTGAGATCACATGACCTGCCAGGTACTTTATTTTGATAGCCCTCTATTATTTATTATTATCTATTATTATTAAATACAACTGTGTAATGCTGCATCCTTGCAAATATGTTGGTTTGCCAGCCACCTTAAAAAAAGCCTAAAGCAGCAGGTCAACATTTCTGCCACCTAGTGGACTGGAGTGTGAAACACTGGATGGCGCATAAATGAACAATGGCGTCCCCATGATTTAAAGGTTAAATCTGTTTAAAAACTGGGTTGGTTTTCAATGATAAGCGTGCAACACTGACTTGACTCACTTAGGTGCTTTATTAAGCATTTTAGGTGCTATGCTAAGGTAATGTGTACAGTGAACATGACTAATTTCATAGTATTCTCATGCACAGTAAGCATGTACTGTAGACATGCAGCCTGATTTGTATGCTCAACTAGCATATGCGTCTTGAATTATTTCACATCAATAACTTTAGGAGAGAAATAGCGCAGACACTGGACAAGGATGAAACTTTCTAGTTTTCATGTGTCATGCACACTATCAAATGGAGCATACTTTGAAAGGCTATACAAAATTACATATTCCATTCTAGTTATGTTATTTTTTATACATTTGCTAAATTGTATAGGTTTCATAATTAATTAGACATAATTTTTGATTACTAAAATTTAATTTGAGTCCAGAAAAATTCAAACTGAAAAACCTGAATACAGAAAAAAAAGAAAGACAAAAAACAAAACAAAAAAAAAAAACGGAATCTGGGAAAAAATAAAATGTATTTCATAAGTCCCTAATAGCCAAAAAGTTTGTCAGCAATCTTGAATCAACAGTTTTATGACTAGCACACTATTTGAACATTACAAATTGTCAATATTAAAATGCTTTTTAAAATATACAAGTACGAGCAAAATGCTTATGGAGATATCAGACTAATTCTTATTCATTTAAGAGCATAGAAGCACACGCATGCTCTCACTCACCGATCACTCTCTCTTCTCCCGGCAGCATGGCAACATCTGCCAGCGGCTCCATCTTCAGGCTCTCTCTGGACGCCTGTCAAAACATGCAGGAACATCGAGTTGACATGGGCGCATCCCTCACATGCACACAAATACTCACAACATTAATACACTACAGTTCTAGACCAGACGTGATTGTACTCAGTGGCATCTGATCAGAGGAAAAGAAAAACGCTGGGAAAAAACCTGAGAGTGACAGGAATGGAAGAAGAAGTAGTGAAGAGAGGAAAATAAAGAGTAAGAGGAGACTGTCCTCTTTCACCCTCTGCCTGTGAGCACCAGTCTGATGCTCTATGTGTGTGTGTGTGTGTGTGTGTGTGTGTGTGTGTGTGTGTGTGTGTGTGAGATCAGGGATCCAGATTGTCTTTCCCTGGGCTATTTTCCTGCTGGCAGTTGAAGGTTAGTGAACTGGAATGGGAGCTAAGAGTGTCATTCGCTGCATGTAGTCATTTATTCTGTCGGCCTTTTGCTGCTGTTCAGTGTTTTGCACGTCACAACCCTGTAGGCAGAGTGAAGCAAGGACTTCTGGGTAATGGTCTAGCCCGTGTTCTCGAGATGACAAATGGAGCAGCCAAACACACATACACACACACACACACATAGTGTGCCTCCTCGCAGGGAAACTAACCTGGTTCACACAAATAAGAGGTAGTTGGGTAAACAGAAGAGGATACATGAGGAAGGGGGAGAATAAAAAACAGCCAACTAGTAAGAGGATTAAAAGAGACAACGTTAAAGACATCTTAAAGGTACAGTGTGCATTTTCTGCAACATTCGTCTGCAATTGTTCACAGTCATCTGGGAAATCAAGCCCAAATGGCTTAGTTATAGTCGATTATGCATATTAAGCTGCGGAAAGAAAGAAAGAAAGAAAGAAAGAAAGAAAGAAAGGAGACTGACTGAGATAAAAGAGACAAACAGAGGCAATCACAGAGACAGATGGACGGCTCTCTGTACAAAATCTCTCTAGCTGTCCTCGGGGACCCTGGAAAAACGGAGACTCGGGTTCTGCTGCCTATCACCTGCCAGGTGTTACAGCTCCACTAACATATGTATGGAACAGCAGTTTCCTGGCTCAAGCGCTAGCAATGTGCCAACTCCCTGTCTGCCTGGAATCCCCTCTGCCCAGAGAGGTTACATGTGCCAAGCCAGACACTGCATATGCATGTGTTTATGTAGGGTGGGGCGCTCTGCTTTTAAAGGAAACAATCTATTTCGCTTTAACCACTAAGACAAGTTCCCTTTTAATGACTCAATTTTCACACATTTAGCAACATGCAATATGCAAGGGTATTATTAATCACTCTATAAATGTACTGAATAGCTAAGCTGGACTGAGTGTACATTTTGTCAGCTAGATAGATGATAAATAACGTGGACGTCAACTTTCTTTTTTAAGTTATTTTTATGTATAAAAACGTTACATGATAATATGTTATATTTTATTATACTGCATATATAATTATATTAACCCTATTCTAAATTAAATCATATATATTTTCACCATTTGGTTTTGCAACAACTTGCTTATAGTCTTAGCATGTATCAAATTATTTTTAAAAGCGCTAAAACTCCATGTGGTCTTGAAAACGCTGTTTAAAATAACTCAACTGTAAAAGAAGTGATGTCAATAAAAGAAGTACAAGCAGCATATGCCTCTTCTATTGCATCTATATGGCTGCTTAATACTATAGGAAAGCAGAGCAAAGGGCAGCTCTATTGATACCAGTTAAGTGCATTATTAATTCATGCAGAAAACGAAAGTCTAACCCTCATAAAACAGCATTGCACACTTACAGGATAATGTAGTTTGTAAAGCAAAGGGGGAAAAATGAGAAACAATCTGTTACAGTCAAAGGACAGAAGGACAGCACAATTACAGCATGTCTGCACGGGGGCTGCACTCACGTTTGGGCTGGAGCTGTTCCCCAGAGGACTGGAGTTGTAAGGTGCTATAGGAGCCGAGGCCATCACTGGGTTTGCTTCTTCCACCTCCACAAGAGACATGTCATTTTTCTTTCAGCTCAACAATAGCGTTTTATTTTATTTTTTTAGTAGTCCAGATTTGTACCCTGTCTGGTCTACATTTTCAGTCGAGTCACCATAAAAATATATTTATTTCTGACATCTACATTTTTAAAATGGGTAACTCTATGACAGCAACAAATTTATAAACATGCTTTCGCTGGACAAAAATGGTATAAAGTGATTTTTCACGCATTCAAATAGATGCTTCAAAGATTATTACAAATCATCTACACTATCATCAAAAGTTTGGGGTCGGTAAGATTTTTTTGAAAGAAGTCTCTTATATTCACCAAGGCTACATATAATTGATCACAATTAAGTTATTATATAAACTGTTAAATACTATTACAATTTAAATGAACTGATTTCTATTTAAATATATTTTTAAAATGTAATTTATTCCAGCGATGGCAAAGCGGAATTTTCATCAGCAATTAGGCTACTTCAGTCTTTCTTACATTTTTGTGGAAAACGAGCTTATTTTTATTTCAAGATACTTTGGTGAATATATAGTTCATAAGAATATCATTTATTTAAAAACTGAAATTTGACAACATTATAACTGTATTTACTGTCAATTAATTGAATGCATCCTTGCTAAGAAAAGAACTGACTTTATAAAAAAAAAAAATACTGACCCCAAACTTTTTAATTATATGGTATTAATCATTAACAACATTATTAATAACCATTACCATGGTACGATACGTAATTCAGCAGACTTCACAACACCAATGTGCAATACAAACAGACAAATATTTAAATCTGCAAGGCAAAAACAAGTTTATAACCAAACAATGTCAGACAGAAGAATCGGTTTGCTCTAGGCCATCTGTATTGTTGAACTCTGTGTATAGCGTTTTCAACTTGAAATTATAGAACAGTACGACAAGCAGCTTCTTTTTTGCAGAAACTACCACAGATGCGTCACAGTGGAAGTGAGAGGAAAATATGAAACATACTGTGAATAAACAGCAACACCACATCTGCGAAAGTTAATGAACATCCTGTCAAGTGATGCATTGTGGGATAGATATGCTGTCAAATCTTTACTTGATTAAACTTATTTTGATTATACCATGGCAATGCCATAATAATTTGGACGTGAATTGTTTCAGTTAGCCATTCTTATCTTAAATGTATCACATTAACACAAATTAAATCATAATAATTATGTTTAATAAACTTTATTTAATAAAAATATAAAAGATGCTTTGTATAAAAGCCACCCGACAACCCAAACATGCCACAAGCTTTTTAAAGTGTACACACCAAACACCTCAGCAATATGTCTGCATACAGACCACATCAGCATCGCAATCACTATTTGTGCTAAATGTACACTTTTGTCATGAACTGTAATGTTGAAAACACCAGCTCAGAGTCACTGTGGGGCAAATATGGACCCCTGAGGGAATGACACAAGAGGTTAGTGGTCAGAGACAGGCATGTAAATGATAACAGCACTAACCTGTGTGTGTGTGTGTGTGTGTGTGTGTGTGTGTGAGAGAGAGAGAGAGAGAGAGAATTATTTAAAATGATGATAGGACTGTTGTGGCTCTTACATGACGATGCACATTTACAGCTTTCTTCTCCTGCTGCCTATAAAGAAAATGACTTTTAACTTAGAGATAAGAGAGAGGAATGAAATCAACTCGGTCACAGGCAGTTTTACTTAAAAATACTCACACTCCAACAACTCTCACCCTAAGGCTTTAAATGCCCGGATCAATCACGGCAAAAGAAACGTAATGTCATGATGTGATGGAAAATTATGAGCAGTATTTATCTGGCCCATATGCGCAAATATCCACTTCCATTCATACACAGTGACAGATAACGACATATGCATCAAAACAAGCCTCTCAGGTGTCTAAAAAGTCCACTTTTATAACTTCTCGCGATTTCGTGGGAGCTCTTAGGCTACACTGTGAATGTATTCCAGCACAGGACTGTGACCAGGAAATAGCTCGGGCCTATCTCTACGACAGCTCTCAAGTGCTACATTTACCCCTGAGTCCGCTCCAAGCAGCCCTAAATACAGACCAGACCCTCGCCGAAAAGTCATAACGTGCGACCCGAGCAATCTTGGCTTTGCAAATGTCTTTACTTACCCAGAAACTGCAATTCTCCTTTCCTCAGATCGCCAGTCTGTTTTGCACCGCCGCAGGAAGCGCTCAGCCCGAGTCACGTGACGGCGGTCACGGCGCCCATTGGCTACTTGTCAAATCATGTACTGCAAGGAATTTAGGGAGTTGTATTTTTGATAAGGACGGTGAACTAAGAAGCTCGTTCTGAAAACATGCTGTCAAACCGTAACGTTTCTTTCGTGAAAAAGATTTCAAATATTGCACATACTCGACCATAACTTATTATTTCATCACAGAAAATAAATACATTTTTTAAACCAGGATAATGTGTAAAAATAAAACGAGTAATTAACGAAATAAATATTTTAAAATAATATGTGTCACTATAATGTTACATGTCATAATGTTACTGATGGCAAAAAATAGCTTTTGGAATAATCAATTTGTGAAAATCAAAAAAGGCAAAAAATCAGAGCAAGATCACAACTATAAGTATACATAGCCTATATGTGTAAATGTTTGACAACTAGCATGTCTCTCCTTCTCTGTGTTGACAGTCAACACTGCTTGGAAATATAGGGTCAGAAATAGAGTAGCTAATTTGGACAAATGGTAGGCCTACATCTGTTTCCATTGTTGCCTGCTAACAAACAACTTCTAGTGTGTTCACCCTGTTGCCCATTTCTGACACCCTTACCTCAGTTTATCATTTAGAGAAACACAAAAAAGTGCATGACGCCTACAGATTTTATAATCCCATATAATTACAGATGACCAATAATTATTTTACTCCTTTCACATCTTTTCTTTACTTTTACCAGTCATTAATATTTGACACATAATGAATGCAGTAGTTTTCTTGCATATTAAGCTGTCTGTATTCATTTAAGCCACTAAACTGGTAGCAGCTTTCATAAAAGTGCAAACTAAAGAGTCTTGCTCAGTAAAGTCTAGCCGATGGCTGTGCAATCTGATCCCTGCAGTGTCATACTCATACCAGTCATTCCATTCACTTCTTACAGATGGCATTTAACTGTATTTCATTAGAGTCTGTCCACACAGCATCTTGTGCAAATTATGGCTCTGGAAAGCAGAGTTACAGACAAGGTTTTTATATTACTTTGAATCACTTGTGGCATTCAAAGTGTGGATTATATCAAGTTTGATTTTACCCAGACTTCTGTAGTGTGGCAATAGCTCTGATCTGTAATTGTGAAACATGAAGATATGAGTTTTTAAAACTATCTACTGCTGATGCAAAAACAAAGGCAGCTTTTTATGTGGAAGCAAAACTGCTGATCTAAAAATGAAACAGGCAAAACCATAAAACAGCATTAAGAGGAACTATACCAAAAATGGCTATTTATATTTATCTATTTATAAGGAAACCAAGTGCAAAAGAACAGAGACTGTATATGCAGAACCTTTAGCTTGTACTAAATCAAACATTTCAGACAATTTAGATACACATTCATGCATGGTTCCCTGAGTCCTGTATGACTTCACTAAATAATTGTAAGAAAATATTGCCTCACAAAATTTTGGAGCACCTTTATTAGACTAATTATTATTTTAATTTTCTCATTCGTATATTACTTCTAGATAAGAAAATAGTGATTTCATTTATCACAATAAAAAGCTACACTGTGAAAGAAATGAAACTGTTTATTTCATAATATCTTCAAGCCCCAATAAAGCCATTTTTACTGTGTAAAAAGTTAAGGATTGTTCAAAACAGACTAGAACAGAAATTAAAGTCAGCAGTAGTGAAAGAAGGTATTTTCTCTCTTAAATCATAGTCACACATTTTTTTTTACTTTGTTCCTGCCTTGTCCTGATAAGCAGTCACAAAGAGATATACTGACTGTGGTGGTCTTGTGTTCTTATAAGATCATTTTAGCACTGCATTCATCGGGCATCTGGCAATGAGGCGTGGTGCTAATATTCATCTGTAGTCATAAATTTCACTCATACCACCAATGAAAATGGAAGTATGATATACTGAAGAAGAATAGGTTAACAAATAGAGACATTTTTGTTTTTATGAGATTTATTTTCCAATCTAAAAATATGAAGACAAAATATAATAAATCACAATTAATCACAAATCAGAATGTCAAGTTCATGGCATCAACTACATGTTCATGAACTACTGGAAACCCAAGACTCTGGCACAAAGGACTGTGGGTTTTATGCACTTACTGTGACAGGTGTTGCTCTTGTATTACATAATAGGTGGTGTGATCATATATTTTGTCCCTCTGCTACATTGAGGCTGCCGTTTCAGTGTAGCTGGTGTGCACTTACAAAAGACATTCCTAGAATTGCTGAAAAGTGTCCTTTGTCCAAAAAGCATTAAGATCCTCATTTCGTTAGATGGAACAGATTATTACAAAGACACTGGTGTCTAGTGTAAAATGTATTATGCTATGGCAATATGACACAAGTTAGAGAACCTTTTAGACTGTGCAATTACATCAGAATGAAATGCTGTAACAAGGCTGAGAACCATTGTACTCCAAACCTCCTAATTTAAAAACACAAAACCTTCTTAAGCCAGACTGGAGTACCAGAAGTCTAGTTATGTCAAAAACATAACAATTTTTTCACCTTTGTAATACATAGTATTACTCCAAAACTAACCATACTGTCTTGCATAATACAAATTACAATAGAGTTTCCTAGTGTAAAATATTTCATTTGCAATTTCAATGTGACACTCATTTCTTTACATCATTGCATTTTTGCTTTATTTATTCTTTTGATAATTATTTACAAAGAAATTCTGAAGAATTCATCAGCAGAAAAGAAGCATAAATATGTGTACTTCTCTTTTGTATGTTACAGTTTAAGAAACCATATTTTACAAAATACTTTATGTACAGGACAAGCCCCTTTTTAGATACCCTCAAATAGTTCATCACAGAAATGATTTCATATGCTTTTCAAACAGTAAGAATGAAAAGCTGCACATATGAGCCTGGTCTGGCATAAAGTGACAGTTCACCCAAAAATAACAATTCTGTCATCATCTACTCACCCCATATTAAAAAGTAAATAAAAAGTGTTTTGTCCATACAATGAAAGTTAGTGTTGTTTTAAACCCCATTAACTTCCACTGAACAGACAAAAAAAATATCTTTAAAATGTATTCTGTCATACAGATTTGGAAAGACATAAGTGAAAGTGACGTGATATACAGCCATACTCAGAATTCATGCTCTGCATTTAACCCGTCCAAAGTGCACACACACAACAGTGAACACACACACACCGTGAACACACACCCGGAGCAGTGGGCAGCCATTGGGGGTTCGGTGCCTTGCTCAAGGGCACCTCAGTCATGGTATTGCCAGCCCGAGACTCGAACCCACAACCTTAGGGTTAAGATCAAACTCTCTAACCACTAAGCCACGACTTCCCCACAAATAAGGGCAAGTAAATGATGACAGAATTATAATTTTTGGGTGAACTGTCCCTTTAACTGAATGAGAACTTTCTTTATACTGCTGGGGAAAGCTCATGTTTTCATAAATCAGTGTTTCACTCCATAATAAATTTGACGATAATTACAATATTATTCAAACAGCGCAGAGAGCACTGGAAGAGCAACCATTGAGAAAAGGAAAGGGCATCTTATAATATAAGTCAGTTTAATGACGGCCAAAGCCAGGTTTAGCTGCGCCTAAGCAGTGCCTCATTTCCGTCGATACGTTCTCACTAATGCTAGCCATGAGAAAAAAGAATGCTTTAGGACTTTAAGGTTCGTTCACACCAAATATGATAATTATAACAATGAACTAAAAGGTTTCTAAGCCAATCAGATGCCACCCAAGCTCACATGTATATAGGACCCAATACACTTCATAATTTAGAACAAAATCATTTCTGGAGCTCGAAACTTTCTGGAAAAGTAAACACCTTGGAACTACCACTGGTCCATGGCCTCAGGATGTCCTCTAACAGAACATAACTGATTGCGTATCTCAAACTTCTTTTTACTAAGCGAAGAACAATACAGTGAGTATATCGGGGCCTTAAAGCTGCAGACAACTGCGCGGTTATAACAAAAAGAAAGTTATCGTCCGTTGGTGTGGACACTAATATAGTTCTTGTTATAGTTAGCGCTCTTGGTGTGAACATGCCTTTACAGAGCGATGACCCCACAAACCCATTCTTGCGCTGTGTAGTGATTTTCAAACCTAAGGCGCTCTTGATCAGTCCCTATGAGTTTTGCTCAAGGTATTCATTTATCATGGTGAGATTGTTCAGCCAGTCTTCGCTGTTGCCCACCAGAGTGTCTATGAAGTCTACCTCCGCACCACCGCCGCCTCCTCCTCCAGGTCCTTGTAGCCCTGCTGCCATTGCCCCATTGCTCTGATGCTGTGGGATGTAGTCATAGGAAGGCAGTTTATCTCCAGGATTGTAGCCCTGTGGTGAACAGTGTTTCCCTGCAGAAGCAGTCTGGTAACTAGGAGGCCCCATCCCATGGGCAGGGTGCATCATGGATGGACCTCCTGGTTTCATAACAGCTAGAGCGGAAAGTGGACCTCGCATTCTGAGGTTCTGTTGTGACATGGAGGAAAGCGGCTGGGTGGTGGGCATCTTCTGGTCCTGCCTGCCAACCAAACCAGGGGCTACCTGATTAGGAGGAGGACGGGAACCAGGGAAGTTGGCTGGCATACCTGCCATGCCGGATCGCTGTGGAAACTGAGGACCTCCACATCCAGATAGGGCTCCTCTGGAGGGAAAAGGATGTGGGTGGTTCGCAGAGTCCATATGCGGTTGCACCGCTTGTTGGTGCTGCCAGAGCTGGGACTGTGACGTGGGCTGCTGCTGCTGCTGGGGAGGGAACATCATGCGTGACTGAAGAGCTCCAGCTTGGTGCAATGCCTGGCGGAGGTGGTGGGTCGGCACGGGACCGCCTGGTAAGTTGGGGCATGGCATTCCTGGTCGCGTCACAGCGTGAGCTGGGTGTAACGGTTGACGTGGAGGCCCACCCATTCCCATCATGCTCTGGCCAGACTGCATCGCCATTCCAAAATCTTGTGATGGGTGGCAGAGGGGTTGTTTGGAACCTTTGCCACACACATATCCTCCAACTGACGGGCCCATCTGAGAGACCGAGCTGGAGGAAAGACCCATTTGGTTTGTGGGTAAAGGACCACTATGGGAGAGCATGGAGGAATTCAGCTGTTGAGAAGCTCCCAGAGGATATCCACCACACTCTGGAGGGAGCGGTCGACCTGGACCTGCAAGAAAGCAAAAACAGTTGACTTTCAGCATGCCTTTATGTATACTCCTGTTTAAAAGTTTAGGACTGGTAAGATTTTTTTATGTTTTAAAAAGACATCACTTATGTTTACCATGGGGGTATTTATTTTATTAAAAATACAGTAAAACCGTACTTTTGTGAAATCTAATTATTTAAAATAAGTAACTGAATGTAAAAAAAAAATCATCAGCCATTACTCTAGGCTTCAGTGTCTCATGATCCTTCAGAAATCATTCTAACATGCTGATTTGGTGCTCAAGAAACAGCTCTGATTTGTAACAATATGTAAGTCTTTTTTTTGTTGTTGACATTTTTTAACTATTTAATGCATCCTTGTATTAAAAGAATTATGTTTTATTTAAAAAAAAAGAAAGAAAAAAGAAGAAAACATTTGAACAGGAGTGTATATAGCAAAATTCTGGCACTTAATAAAAAGTATGCCTCATTTACTAACGATTTTGTACAAATTCCGTATTTATGCGCACAGCAAAGTTCTCACTCCAAAGGCTGCACCTACACAAAAACATGCCCAAACTATGTCCATATAAGGGCTTCTGTATTTTTATTTGTTTATTTTTAAATATTTCTCATTTAATTTTAGACCCTGTTATTCCATTTCTATATATATATATATATATATATATATATATATATATATATATATATATATATATATATATATATATATATATACACTTTTTTTTTTGTCTAGTCTTAAATGATATTCCCCCAGGAGCATTTTTGTGTGCACTATTTCAGAATTTTCTATGTGTAAACTTATTAATGAATCATGATTTCTGCATTTTGAAAAAAATCTGTGTTTAGATTTTATGCAAAAATGGTAAACCAGACCCAGTATTTACCATCGTTTGTGGGTATGGTGATGATACTGTACCTTGAAATAGTGCCACCTGTTGGCAGTCTGTGATATGCCCTCCATTCATTTGCTCCATATGCCTTTGCTTTTCCTAAAAGAAACAGAAAATAATACATTAACACAATTAAGGCAAACAAATTCTACCCTTTAAGAAGTGTAAATTAAAAGGTCATTCATTCCAAACAACAAAATTACGATTTAACAGAATAATACATTCAACATGCAGTTTGAGCACTGACTTGTTGTTGAAGCTGCTTCTTTATTAGCTGATTCTTAAGCATCATGTTGTAGTTGCTGCCCTGGGGCTGCCGTGGCACAGCTGACGGAGGGTCCTGAAGAGGTGACACCATTCCTGCACCTTGATCCTACAATACAAACAATGAAAGAAAGATTACTATTAAATCGGCACTCACCTTCCAACTACATTTTAGCTGTGCATAACTCAAATGTGTCAAAACAATGGCTGCCATATTCACACAGACATGATCTCAACTTCACTTGACCCAGACAAACAACTGTAACTAACTACGTATAATCTCACCGTGATCAAAGACGTGACGCCATTCAGCGTAACTCAACACCGCTAAAAAGGTCATCTCAACCAAGCCCACATGTTCTAACAGGGCTTCTTTCCTTAGCAAAGTTGTAAACATCTGTAAATAACCACAGAGGATTCAGACCAGACCCTGCCTTCCCAGAGCCAAGGACGTTTGTTTTCGTTGGCTTTGTCTGAATGCAACCCTCCACCCGAACAATCCAGCTAGGCATTCCCATATTCCCATTCCCACAGAAGAAATACTCCCCACCCTCTTCCCATCCAAATCCTGAAAACACATGCGTAACAGGAGTAGAACATTAATCACGGACCATTATAAAGACGTGGAGAGATAACTACTGCAGATCCATGGCAGAACGCAATGATCTGCTTCACGTCATAAAGACACAAACACAAAATGAAATTAATGGGTTTATTATGTTGTGTGAATTCAATTAAATCTCCAACTACACATGCTTAGCATTACACATAGCTAATATCATGCTCAAGAACAAGCAGAGGTAATCTGAGGCACAAACAGACACTCCTAGCATGAATCTGGTGTAATCATCTTTGCTTGTAGCAGGCAGGGTGGTGAAACGACTTCCCAGGGGGAATATCGTGGTGCTTTGCAGTGGAAATGAATGGCTTGTCTGCAGCACTAGTGCTGGTAATGGATATTGATCCAGCACTTGGCTATGTGCAGCAGGAATGAAGAGCTGGTTTAGATGCTTTTGTTGGTTGTGTTGTGTTAGGGCTGTGCCTGAGAATCCATGCACGATTCTGTTTTGCCATTAAGAACTAAAACCTCTAATGATTATAAAGAACACTCACATCTGTTACTTCTTAAAGGAACAGTTCATCCAAAAATCAACATTCTGTCATCATTTAGTCACCAATCACTTAAAGTCATACGGGTTTGTGGGGTTGAGTAAATGATGGCAGGATTTGAATTTTTAGTCAAACTATCCCTTTAAGATATTATGAGTAATGCTTAAACATTATTTAAACACTTTCTGTTTCGTCAGCCGCTCAAATGCTCTCTGCAAAGCCCAAGGAAATAAAATACTGAGTTGATTAGTATGATAATCAGCGACTCTCTCACAAATCCAACAGGGAGATGTGAATAAAAATCTTGTTTTTTTCCTCTAAGCGAACGCTAGATGGCGCATGCGCACTCTAACAGTCCGCAATAAAAACAGTTTAACCGCTTGATCCACCTCGAGTTTACGGTGAGCTTTTCAGTCGCCTGTCTTGATCGATCCCCTTATTGTAAAAAGCCAGTCTGTTCTCTATCCAGTCAGCCTAGTGCATTTATTGATAAATATAAATGATTACTGTGCCCATACTACGTGACTTATATTTTAGTCTGTCAGGACGCAGCTTTGCGCTCCATCCGGGAAAGCTCGCCAAGTTAAACAGCGTTACCGATTGTGCCCTCGATAAGAGACGGCCTTTCATTCTTTTCCCCCTGTTCTGAGCTACACCCCAACACCTCACAAGCTTTCCAGAGCCTCCAGCAACACACGTTTCAAGTAAAGCAGTCCGTCATGCAAGCCGCCCGCCTCCCCTTTCCGTTCCGCGCGCTCACTCAGCTTTTCATGCAACTCACATTTCAGCGTGCATTTAATAGATTAGATATCACAGCAGCAGAGGTTATCAAAGCAATCCGCTGCCTTTGTTGTCGAACAGAATGCAGCCGTTCCTGTGCGTACAAGACGGTAACAAAGAAAGAGAGATATGTTTAACCCTGTCAAATCCATCGGGGTGGAAAGAAATGTAAATTTGGATTGCTCTCTCTCTCTCTCTCTCTCTCTCCATTTGTATTGCAGTATTGTATTTGCATTGCAAAATAAGTACAAAAGCAATAAAGTTATACTATACTAAATAAAATTAGGCCTATCAATAATATAAAAAATATGATGATTATGATGTGCAGAATATTATTTCGAAAGCAAATGTAAGCAAAATTATCTGAAAAAGAATATAATTAGAGGTGCAGAGTATTATTTCGAAAGCAAATGTATGCAAAATGTCATTAATTAAAAGTTATTTAAAGGCGTAATGATGAAAAAGAGCACAAAATATGGCCTAAACCACATAAAAGAGACATAATTGCCCATATCAAACCAACAAGAGAAATAAAACCAATTATGCATTTGCGTGCTGCCGAGCATGAAAGGATGTTCTCTCACTTAACCCAGAGCTTGCATGTTTGACCTTGCTTTTGTCATCTGAACCAGGGTTATTATAGTTCTTTGACATTTCAATAGTTTTTTTTTTTGTTTGTTTGTTTTAATTTTGTTTTATTTCTTATTTCATTAGATTTATTTCTGGAAAGTTATATTTTGAGTTCATTTAGCATAGTTTAAAATATTTATATCCCTTTACAATACTTTTTTTTTTTTTTTTTTGCAGTCACATTGCAAATTTACTCACTCCAATACTAATACACAGAGAGTGAATTGTGGTTGGTTGTTTTACCATAGATGCCCTCATTCATAAACTATAACATTCCTCCAGTGTTAAACATTTAGTTACATTCTTGGATTGAAACCCCAATTTAAACACCAAGTAAGGCTTTATTTGCCAAAAAAAAAAAAAAAGTGGAAAATCAAATCTCTCTATATTTAGGTCCATTCTCCAGGCTTTAGCTAATTGTCATGGGAAAATGTCTGAGAAGCAGTGGAGGACTATAGGAAGGGAAAGAGAGAAAGAGAGAGAGAGAGAGAGAGAGAGAGAGAGAGAGAGAGAGAGAGAGAGAGAGAGAGAGAGAGAGAGAGAGAGAGAGAGAGCAAGAGAGAGAGAGAGAGAGGTTGTTGTTGAATGTCAGTTAAGTCGCTTTGTCATGCAACTCCAAGTGACCTTGCTGGGAGCAGAGAGGGGGAAGGACAGAGAAGGAGGGAAAGCTTATGACTGCAAGAGTTAGGAAAGAATGAGATGAGGATGAATGGAGTGGGCAGAAAGCGAGGAATAAGAAGAGAGAAAGGGACTGACTCAGGTGCACAACTTTTGCAAAAGAGGTAGAATTAGAAAGCACAGTGGATAATGGATGCAGACACGAGACAGATCGAAAGAGAGAGCGCATGCAAGGAAAGCGTGCGAGAGAAAGTGGGACAGAGTTGTGTAGAGAGCTCCGCTTTGCCGTCCTGGCAGAAGTCCAGCTGTCCAGAGCCCAGGCAGACACTAAGTACTGCTTTTATCTCCACAGTAACCAAGTTTATTTACGTCTATTGCCTTGATGGTGGGGTTAAATTGCTATGAAATGATGACCAACACAATACCGACTTTCTTTACAAATGCACAAGCGTCTGCCTCGAATCGATAACCTCTGATAATATTTAATATGCATGCCTTGATTTATGCATGCACACATACGGCGATATGTACACGTACTCGCGTGTGATAGTGGGAGCGGCTCACATCATTGGGCATGAGAGGAGGATGTTAATGAATGTGACGCCTGACCTACTTCCACAACAACACATATCAGCTCCCTCTCTCTCTCTATCTCTCTCTCTCTCTTTCTCTGTTTGTGTGGCTTGGAGACAAGAGCCAGTCTTCATGCCAGTCTGGTTAACCACATTGTGCCATGTCTACCATATACACCCCATCACAAAAATCCAGTTCTTGGGGCGGCGAGGATTTCCACGTGTTTTGTTCAGACACGTAAAAATAGATTTTAGGTTAAAAAAATCCTGTTATTGAAGGGGAAAGCGAATAAAGATCGGAGGTGTGTGGGTGGACGGATGTGAAGGAGAGAACAAGCTCCCCCAGTCTTGCTGCTTTGAAGCCTGCTAACTATCCTGGGACCCTTTGAAACACCGCCTCAAATTCCCGAACTGTTCCTGGCACGCACTTCTGCACACACACACACACATATTCACCCATCCCCCTACCAGCGCCAGACACTGGAAAGTATAAGATCTACACACACACACACACTTGTGTGATAAAGCATGCCCACGTACTGCATTCGCACAAAACATATTTGCACATTAAAAACGTTCTCACACGTACAGTACACACATTCACACACACCTGGCTTAGAGGGAAAGAGCTGCTGCCAGGCTAGTGTTAACTTGGCAGAGTGCTTAATTTATTCAGCATTCATTCCTGCCACAGCTGGGCTCTGTGTCCTCAACCTTGCAGAACCACAGAACCGCACTGGGCTACGATATCTTCAGTGTGGCTCTCACACCTTGGGCCCTGGTGGACCATTCTAATTATTACTTAGTAAATTCTTGAATTGCTTTACTTTACCTTGGCTGTCTTCTAAGATCCGTCTCAGCAGTTCTATAACAATGAGGCTCTCTTTCTCCGTGCTGGATGCAGAGGCTTATTTGTTTGCATTTGTCCGAGCTAGGCCCCTCTGAAATACCCTGGAACCATATTCTCTACCATCTGTACCATCTACACCCCCTCCCGCCCCTCTCCTGTCCACCCTCCTCCCTCCATTCCACCTCAGGGCAAGGTCACTCGGGACGGGCTCTGCTTAGCCACTACACTACAACACAAAGACAACACGGTCGAGTGTTTTATTAAGCCATTTTAGCCACTGTTACGTCTTGTACTGTTAGCGTGAATATTCTCCACACAGTGTCAAACCTGTTATAATCTCTTACTGTACACTGAATAATAATGCTATTTGAATGAACAATTATACTCATTATTATAATCTTCTAATATGAAAAAAGAGCTCAACAGAAACTGAATGCATGAGTTCTCATTAGTAACAGACCAATATATCAACCAGAAGGATATTTGGTGTGTTGGTTGGCTGATTAATATGTTATGCATATTTTCAAATGTTTATATTTTAAATTAATGTGTGTATGATTCAATTTAATTATTTTCAAGTTGAATAAATAGTCAAATGTACATATAATTTTAAATGAATTAATAAAATAAATAAAATAGATCATAAGTACATTTTAATACAAATTCATTGTACCACTTCACAAAAAATATATTAAAATATTTTTAGATATGCTTAATATTTAAAAATGTAAATAAAATGACGGTAAATTAATGTACTTAAATTCTATTTAAATATTTTTAATTAATAAATTATTATATTTACATACATTTAATAATTTAAACATTTAAACAAATAAAAAGCATATATCTACATTATACCAGCCAGCGACTGGTCATCGGTAATTGAATTTAAAATGAAATGATGGTTGACTATACTAGCTCACATGTTGCTTTTACACAGTGTCTTTCACTTCCTCTCCTCCATGCATAACACAGGCCGCTGTAACTGGCTGCTCGCTTCCCTGATGTCTTACAGTCCCCGATGGGGGACAGACCTCTGGCATTTCTTCTTTTTTGATCTGATCACATGTTCAGCCTTTGCGTTTCTCATCTACTGGGCAAACACACTGTCTGTTTGACTACACAGACAGGAGGGCTTTGTTTCCAATGTAGACTGTTTACTGGGGGAGAGAAAGTTTGATTTCCATGTAGTTCTCTTGAGATACTGATACCTTGCAGGTGTATGTGTGTGTGTGCGTGTGCGCGAGTGTGGTGCAGAATACCAAGCACACAGGTCTGGCGGCTCATATCTAATAATGAGAAGGGAATGGGGAAAGATTATCTTGAACAAAAAAATGAAGAGCAGTGTGTGTTGCTACATTGTACTATTCAACCTCTCTAATTCGAAACCAAAGACACTTTCTTCAATTAACACACACACACACACACACACACACACACACACACACACACACACACACAGTCTGAGCGGGATCGTGGGGGGATTACTGCTGTCAGGATAGATCAGCTGCTTAGACCACTCACCCTTGTCTAAATCAGACTGGTAGAAGCTACATGAAACAGGCAATCCTTTACAAACACTTTATAAACACCTCAGACGCTCTTTCTAAACCTGTAATCGTAGCTTATTAGCCTCTAAGACACTCCACAAAGCTACCATGACAGGTTGTCGCCCCAAAAATAACACCCATTCCGTAGGGTTTTATCTTCCTCTAAGCACACAAATGTTTTTGTAATGCATTTAAGTTTTGGCTTCCATTTCAAAACTGGATGAGTGAAACACATACAAGAAATGCTGAAAGTAGCTATTTAAATCTTTGTGCTGATTTAGCTAAAAGTTGAACCAAACCATGTCTGTTAGCTAAAAGCTCAAGAAAATGCTATAAACCCCAACAGGGGGGTCAGGACCCAGACTCACTTGGCTACTTAATAAATAAATATATGAATTAAAAACATAAATTCACAGATGCTGCATTTATTTGATCAAAATACAGTAAAACAGTGATATTGTGAAATATTACATTTGAAATATTTTAATATTTTTAAAATATATTTTATTCCTGTCACGGCAAAGCAGGAATGTCAACAGACTGATCCTTCAGAAATCATTCTGATATGCTGATTTTGTGCTCAAGAATGATTTGTTTTAGTTGTGCTGCTGTATCAGCATTTATATATTAAATAGAAATGTTTTGTAAAATTACAAATGCCTTTGCTGTCGGTTTTGATCAATTAAATGCATCCTTGCTGTATTAAAATATGAATTTCCTGGGGAAAAAAATATTACTGACCCCAAACTTTTAAATGGTATGATAATGCTAAATATACGTATTTTTACTTTAAAAAGCACTGAAGCACAAGAAGCTGCTTACCAGGGACAATGGTCAAATATACAGTTTACCAATTACAGTTTAACATTACACAGAAACTGACCCCAGGATGTCATGACTGACCAATCAGAATCAAGTATTCCAAATAATGCATGAGATATGTGTGTGTGTTCTGTGACATCTGCAGCCTGTTCAAGGTACTTATTGGAGGGAGTCCTTGAGATCCACCATTTCTTGGCTCTCCTCGTGCAAGGTTAGCAATTTAAATGCACTGATAACATGTATATAACACACACACACACACACACACACACACACACACACACACACACACACACACACACACACACACGTCCTTGAGCACTTTCTCCCTTTATTCTCCCTTTAGTATCTCAGTATCACTCCCCTCTCTCTTGTCATGATGCAGAAATGTGAGAGGATCTATGAAAAACCCATGTGTTTTTATGTGGCTGCTCTTTCTACTTCTTTTTCCTAGTATGACAGCCAGTGCTTCAGTTTGATCAGGAAGGGGAGGAGCAACCAAAAAGATGTGAAAACACTATACAATTGAAGCTTTTTTTTTATCAATCAAATATCAAGTACAATAAAATCAACAGCAAAAAAAACATTGCTAACATCAAATATCTAACAGCTTCTATATAGTATAGTAGAGTGAGTTTCTTTCGTAAATGCCACAAGAAGATAAACGTCACATTTAACTTAAAATGAAATAAATGCAACTGCATGATGCTTTTCTTGCTGACAGTTAATTTGACAGCTTTGACATTTATGATACACATTAACTTTCTTGCTGAATAAATAACTAAATGGTTAGTGTTTAATGCAGGATCAAACTTCTTAATCAGCATCAGACATATTGATATTTCAAGATCGATTGGGCCATCTCTCTTCCTCTCTCATTCTTCCCAGTCTTAGTTTCTTGAACGTCTCCTCTTGTTTTCACTCTCTTTCACCCTCCATTGTTTCTTTAATAATGCATCGTAATCCTGGATGAATGAATTAGGTTAATGCCGGGGAACAGGTCACATAAACAATATATTCTCTCTCTCTCTCTCTCTTGCCATCTCACTCTCATGCTCAGTAAGCATGGACTGTTCTTTTAAGCACTGCACACCCGGTTTCATTTGGTAAATTGATTGGGAGATTTGTGTGCTGAGTGGAAGATAAAGCCCCATGGGATGAGTGGAGGAGCCGCCACTATTAAAACTGACAGATGCCAAACACGCAAACACGAATCGCATGCTAAGGGCCCTCAGTGGTATGTCATTACATTTATTTATTGTTATTTAAAGGAGGAAACCAAACGAAACCT
The DNA here is from genome assembly GCF_018340385.1 of Cyprinus carpio. NCBI lineage: Eukaryota > Metazoa > Chordata > Actinopteri > Cypriniformes > Cyprinidae > Cyprinus > Cyprinus carpio. Next base: position 15,030,351 of record NC_056603.1, on the reverse strand, counting down.
CCTTTTTCACCCTTTTACTTTGTCATTAGCTACTTGTATTAAACATCGAAACACAGCCAAGTACCTCATGTGCAATTTAAAAAGCATTATACAGAGCACTTGACTCATGTACAACAATTTAATGATTCAAGGGAATGTTTTGATGAGCACTTCTTAAAGTTGAGACCAAATCCTGCTGGAAAAAAATAAATGAGGCAGAATTGGAATATATTTTTTAAAAGAAACTGGTGTTATTAACGTTATTGGTGATCTGTTTAATTATGCATGCCACATTCCTGCCCATATGTTCCTCTGCAAGAGTACGACAGTGGAGGCAGGAATGAACATCCATGTGTGTGATGATCCCCTGTTGGGGAGGGAATAATATGGGATGGAATGTAAGAGATGGATTCACTTTAGTAACATCTGCTGGACTGCCAATTTTAATCCGGGTTTTAATCTTGTCTAAATTATTCTGTAAAGTATGTTATTGCAATATGTTAGTGTTATACTGGAATCGTTGACATGGAGATTCATCCACCATTATTACAGAATACAGACAACCAGTTTTAGAAAAACTGATACAAACCATTCAAATATTTAGGTTCGGTAGGATTATTATTAATTTTTTTTTTTTAGAAAGAAATGATTTTTATTTAGCAAGGATGCATTCAAATAACATTAAGACTTTTATTAAAAAAACATTAAAGACTTTTACATTGATACAAAAGCTTTATATGGCAAATAAATGCTATTCTTTTGAACTTTCTATTCATCAAAGAACCCTGAAAAACAAATAGCTTTTTTTAATATTGATATTTTACTTAAACACCAACATAATTTCTGAAGGATCATGTGACACTGAAGACTGGATTAATGGAATTCAGCTTTGCCATCACAGAAATAAATTTCAGTTATAATATATTAAAATATAACTATTTTACAGTAATATTTTACAATATTACAGTTTTTTATCAAATAAATGCTGCCTTGATTAGACTTCTTTTAAAAAAACATAAAAAAGTCTTACTTTTGAAAGGTCGTGTATACAAAAACTGTCTAATGCTGGTTGTTGTATCTTTAAGAAAGTCTAAGTATCTACAACTACATGTTTCTCTTTTCACCCAGGTAGTGTATAATGAATATTTCTTTTACACAAAGGTCAAGCGGAGAGAGGTTTTTCAAGTAACGTGTGACTAACCACTGACACAAACCATGCTGTGGTCTCTCTCTCTTTCTTTCTCTCTCTCTCACACACACACACACACACACACACACACACACACACACACACACACACACACACACACACACATACACGTATAACAGACAGGAGAAAAACACATTGTGGACGTAATGTCTAAAAGTGGTTGACTTGGTAGCTTAGTAGACCGTAACCACGCCCCTCAGCATGTTCCTCGGCCAATAGGATTGGGTGTGTCTACGGCTTGTGGCATTAGTTGAGTAGATTTCACAAAATAAACACAGTGTTATGACTGAACCTTCAGTGTTGCACAATCTGAAAGAATTCACTTTGTACTCTACAATAGGCCTGTTGGAATCATTTCTAGTCGTGAGGAGGATGTTTGCATGAGTGTATAAATGTGGGTGTTTATAGGTTGGTGGTTTGAATAGATGCAATAAATCAGAGCATTTATTTCTGCTATGCAAATCTTTTAGATGGATTGTATTAATGACCAGTGGATTTACCACAACCTTTCTAATCATCTGTGGTGACTAGATACGAAATTAAAATAAACAAATAAATAACAGTCTAATTTAGACTGATTTGCTAATGAACCATTAAGACCAAATTGTGAACCAGATTGACTGATTCATTCAAAAGAATGACTCAAAGCAATCATTTGTAATGTTTTTACTCTGCAGAAGAGCAATATCCAGCTGATTAAATATTTAGAGCTGATCGCAACTACAAAATGCATCCTCACTTCAGACATTTCCATTACTTTTGACTCTTTTGCATGGTTGAAAAGGTGATTTTAAATTCCTAACTACTTCCAAAATACCCTGAAATTGCTTTTTTTGGTCTAAAATAAGGCTATACTTTGACTTGCACAGTTCTACACCATGATATGATGCTCTGATATGGGGCACTGACACATTTGTAGCGTACTACTACCAGTAAATGAAGGCAATTTTATAGATGCTTGTGATTGTTGTATTCTACACCCTTAAAATAATATATTTATAGCTGGGAGTGCATTATTGGGACAGATGAGATGGATGGGGAGAAAAAGCACAAGAGAGAGAAATCAATTTGGTTTAAACAGTGACACACTGCACTTGACTGATATCTTTAACCTGCTCAAGAAAACACACCCTTATTAAAGCTACAGCACACATTTAAACACACAAATCAAACTTGGATCTGGTAATTCTCTAACCGCACCGTGGCATTTTTCATTCCTCCACAACATAAAAGTAGAACAAAGGCTCAAACGCTCAGCACTAGTTTTACGCCATCACCCACTTTTTTCCCCCCTCTCCCTCCTTGTCATTTTCTCCCTCTTCTGTATTCCTTCATCACTCTCTCCACAGGGTGTCTGGAAGAAGGCAAGGAAAAGACAACAACAAACGACTGCATGTCAGACAGAATGAATGGTAGAAGAGGAAGAGAGAAAGTGTGAGAGAGAGAGAAACACACCCGAACAGGAGCAGGAAGGTGCTGAGAGGAGAAAATACTGAATCAGCATCCACCACAGCAAGAGCTGCTGTCTAGATCACTGCTTCTCAACTGCTTTGGCTTAAGGCTCAGATTTTACATTAGAACACCAAGTAACAACCCAACGCAGACGCAGAATTGTTAATGATGCAAAAGTAAATGAGAATGTCTCTGAAATACAACATTAAATGGTATTAATCTTAACTCTAAACTGATCATTTTCCTACAATATATTAAGATCAGACTAACCACAGGCTCTTCTTTGTAGTTTGGAGTGTATGGTTGTCTTTTGAACTTTGTTGGCCTTCTGAACTTTTGACTTTCATGCTCTCAGGAGCCAATAATTCACTAAACAAAGCACAAACTATGTTTGTCCTCATTGAAACTGAACCCGTACCAGTATTTAATGTCGTCTGGGTCATATTTTCTTTTAGCTTGTATAGTTTTGTTCATGGTTTCTGAGGATGAGGGCATTTGGACACATGATCCTTTGTCATACTGAGCTATATATGAAAATATTTGACAATAATAATTAAAAAGAACAGACATAAACTATCTGAACTGAAGATTTAGCTACTCCAAATGCACCTTCTGTGCATCTGACATCGCCAAGTTCACATCAGATGGTAAAAACATAATCCAATATCAAACCTAACTTTTAATGATCTAATCAATCAAATCAAGTCCCATCCTATATTATTTCCAACTCAATACACAGTCAGAAAAATGTCATATTACACAAGTTTAATGCATTTTTAAATTTTAAGAG